>NC_081422.1:93860641-93926968 GCF_949786415.1 Peromyscus eremicus | reverse complement strand
GACCCCGAGTTCACCGACATAGCGGCACATGCTTTTAAACACAACACTTGGGAGGCAGAGGCGAGCCTGGTCTATCTACATAGTGAGTTCCAGGACAGCCAGAGCTACATAGTCCTGGGGAAAAAAAGGAACCTGAGCTCAAATCCCAGCACCCATGTAAGAGCCAGGTGCAGGAGTACACATCTGTAAAACCAGGGATTGGAGCGGGAGAAAAGCTAATCCTCAGGGCTCACTGGCCAGTCACTCAGGTCAAAATTTGGTCTCCCTGTTTAGTAAGAGACCATGTCTCAAAAACTAAGGTGCGGAATTTGAGTGTGGTGGCACATGCCTTTAATCTCAGTACTCAGGAGGCAGAGGCAGATCTCTATGAGTTTGAGGCCAGCCTGGTGTACATACCGAGTTCCAGAACAGCCAGGGCTATGGAGAAAGACCCTGTCTCAAACAACCAAAAAGTAAATGAATAAACAAAAAACCTAAGGTGGAAGGTCTGAAAAGATGGCTCAGCTGGGAAGAGCACTCGCTGCTATTACAGAGGACCCGAGTTCAGTTCCCAGCACCCACATGAAGCAGCTCACAACGGCCTATAACTCCAGTCCCAGGGGATCTGATGTCCTCTTCTGACTTCCACAGGTACCCACACATATGTGTGAACACACACGCATATGCACACACACACAAATAAAAATAAATCTGAAAAAGAAGTAAGACACAGAAAGATGGCAGAAGACATCTTATGTCCATCTCTGGTCTCTATATGCGTGTGCATGGGACAAGCCAATCTGCACACACACACAATTCATTTTTAAAAACAAATGAACAGGTTTTCAACAAAATAATTTTGGAAAGCTTTTTGTGTTGGGAACCTACCTCTTCTAGCGTAGAGTTCTGGTTGGCAACAGTTTTAAATTCATCCCAAAATAATTGTTTCAACTTGTCTATTTCCCCATAAAGCTTGCTCCGTTCTTTTTCTTTCCATTCATCAAACTTTTTTTTAGCTTCTATTTCCCTCTGACGAGTCATCTCTACTTCCTACCAAAGAGAGAGAAAAAAAGCAATACAGTCAGTCATTCCTTCCACATTGTAGCAAACATTTGCTGAGGACCCCAGAAGGCCTCTTACACGTGTATAACCTATGGGGATCCAGAGAACTCTCCACCCTCAGCCCCTGTGGTTTAGACCCAGAGTGGTCCACTGCAGACATGTCTTCTCTACACTGTAAACTCCCTTGAGGATAAGACTCATTTTCTCTTTCTTTACACTCCTCACAACGCCCGGTTGGTACTCAATGCCTGCTAACACAATAAATAATGAGTGAATACGTGGAGGAATGAAGGCTAGTGTTTTTACTCTGTAAATATTTACACCACACTCCCCCCAGCCTAGATTCCAGAGCTTTCAAAAGCAGTTAGCCAAAAACTCTGAGCCAACTAACACAAAACATTATATTCAAGTTCAGATGCCTTCAGCATCACTATGCAGAAGACCATGACTCCATTTTCAGCCACACAGGTCCTTTCTGGACAAACTATAACTATGCCCCACATAAGAGAAGGTGGCCCTCTATCTGACTTCTGGCTCAGGGACACCAATGGGAATTTGGGCCCTGCAGGAGTCTTATGCATGGCTGAGCACAACGCCCCGAGTCTCCCCAACCTTTCCCCTGCACGCCTACCTGGGCCTGCCGCTGCCGCTCAGCTTCTCTCTGGGCTTCCAGCTCCCCTTGGGTCCACTGGAGCTTGGCCCGCAGCTCCTCCAGCACCTCGCCCAGTGGCTGCTCCTGCTTCTGCTTTCCTGGGGTCAACGCAAGGATAGGTGAAAAGGCAACAATGGGGCATTCCTCCCTCTGCAATCACACCTCAGTCTGAGGGCAGCTTTGTCGGCATAGTTCATCGACCTGGGACGAAGAGCAAGCATATCCCCCACCTCCCTGTCCCTCTGGTTCCCCAAACTGCAAAACAGAAACAGAAGAGCACCCAAGTGGGGAGTGTGGTACGAAGTGAGAATGAAATGTGACAACACCAAGTGCTTACTTAGCACAGTGTCTGGCATGACAGGTCCCTAAATGTGAACCCTTAGTAACTGTACTTCAGAGTATTTTGACAGTAATGACAGACGGACATGCAACTATCAGAGCAGTGGTTCTCAACCTCCCTAATGCTGAGACCCTTTAATACAGCTCCTCATGCATGCTGACCCCAGCCATAAAGTTATTTCCTTACTACTGCATAACTGTAACCTTGCTACTCCATGAAACATAATGTATGTATCTGTGTCTTCTGATGGTCTTAGGCAATCCCTGTGAAAGGGTTGTTCAAACCCCAAAGGGGTCGCTGTCTATAGGTTGAGAACCACTGTATTCGAATAACAGAGATAATGAAATATAAAACTACATTAGTGACTTCTAAATGGAAATTACCAAGTACTCTTATTAAAAATCAGCCTTGGGGCTGGAGAGATGGCTCAGGGGTTAAGAGCAATGGCTTCTCCTCCAGAGGACCCAGGTTCGACTCCCAGCACCCACATGGTGGCTCACAACTGTCTGTAGCTCCAGTTCCAGGGAATCTGATGCCCTCTTCTGGTCTCTGTGGGAACCAGGCACACATGTGATGCACATATATGCAGACAAAATACTCTTACACATAAAATCAATCTTTTTTTAAAAAATGTTTTCAAATAAGTAAATAAAAGTGAAAAATCAGCGTTCACTTTGAAATAAGTACTGCACAGTAGGCAAGCCCTCTGGAGAGCTACATCTTCACCACCACCCCCATTTTAACACTCTGTTTTAAGACAGGCTCTCACTAAGTTGCCCCGGCAGACCTTTCAATTCTTCTGCTTCAGCTTCCTAAGCAGCTGGAATTAAAAGCCTATGCTACCACAGGTGGAACAAGCAATTCAGCAATGCAGCATTATTTCAGTTTAATAAAGTAATCAAAGGTAAGTGCAGACTAGAAGAGCTGGCAGCAAAATTGCCTTAAGAACACATTTCCTAGGGCTGGAGAGATGGCTCAGTGATGAAGAGCACTTGCTGCTCTTCCAGAGAACCTGAGTTCTGTGCCCAATGTCTATGTTGTGTGGCTCACAACTGCCTGTAACTCCAGACAGAAGTGATCTAACGCCCTCTTCTGGCCTCTGTAGGTAAACACACACACACACACACACACACACACACACACACACACACTTGTGGCATACACACAGAGAAACATACACATAAATAAAAATAAATCTTAAAATAGAAAAAGAACAGTCCCTTCTCCTTCTAAAAGATACAAGGAAAAACCAAAAAAAAAAAAAAAAAAACAAGCCGGGCAGTGGTGGCGCACGCCTTTAATCCCAGCACTCGGGAGGCAGAGCCAGGCGGATCTCTGTGAGTTCGAGGCCAGCCTGGGCTACCAAGTGAGTTCCAGGAAAGGCGCAAAGCTACACAGAGAAACCCTGTCTCGAAAAACCAAAAAAATAAATAAATAAATAAAATAAATAAAAGATACAAGGATTTACATATGAGAATGTTAATCCTCTGCTACACAGTAAGGAGATTTTTGAGTTACCCAGATATTCTGCAGGACAATGCGAAAGAAACTGATGGTCACATCATGAAATTCTGTTCAGTCATTAAAAATTGTGTTTTCAAAGATGGTTTAAGGCTTGCAGAGTCCTGCCTAGTGTGCACAATGCCTTCCTTTTGATCCCCATTACTTTGCATAAGCCAGGCATGGTAGCATACATCTGCAATCCCAGTGCCCTGGAATCTAAGGCAGGAAGATCAGGAGTTCAAGGCTAGCATTAGGTATACTAAGCAAGTTCAAGACCAACTCTTTAAACAACAACAACAACAACAAAAAAAAGCCAGGCAGTGGTGGCGCATGCCTTTAATCTCAGCACTTGGAAGGCAGAAGCAGGTGGATCTCTGCGAGTTAGAGCCCAGCCTGGTCTACAGAGCAAGTTCCAGGACAGTCAAGGGTACACAGAGAAATCCTGTCTCAAAAAAAAACCAAAAAAACGAAACTGTAGTATATTCTCAAGCAATCATCAAAAGTGATTTTTTATATGCTTGCAAATATATGGAGAAAATACATCAAAATAATAACTGCCAGTGATAATGCCCATTGTTTTTATTTTTCTTTTCCTATGTATCACCATGTAGTTAAGTTTCCATATCTAAGACATATTCTTACAAGAAACTAGTATTTAAGACATAGACTATTTTTCCTTAATAATCCCCAGTATAGAACTATGAAGAGATATATAAGTGCATAGTTAAATGGTACTGCTTTAAGCATGCTCTGTGTGTGTGTGTGTGTGTGTGTGTGTGTGTGTGTGTGTGTGTGTGTCTGAGGACTGAATCTAGAACTTCACTCATACAAGCAAGTCCTATATTACTGAGTTACATTCTCAATTCTAAAAAATCTTTTTCTTTAAAGGGAATTACTATGATGGGAAATAACAAAGTTTTCCTTAATGAAATTTTTATATTATATTATGCGTTTATTTTATTGTACCGATATTTCTGTTGAGCTCAAAAAGTATATGTAACTTTATGAGTACAGCACAAGGCCTTGCTGCTCCTTTTGGAATTTGAAATGGTAAAACTAAATAAAGTGATTAAGTCATGATCAGCTCTAGTACACAGAACAGCCTAAGAACTGGTCTGACGGCTCATTTGCCCAATTTATGCCCATAACCAGCCTCAGAGTGCTTCAGATGAGGCCGGGAGACCAAAGGCCATTCAGAGTCACTGCCTTCTTCAGGCACAGTGAAAGGTACGAACATTCAGAGGCAAAGTGCTGACCGCCGTCACATCATAGAAAGGAAAAAGCTACAGTGAAACCTGTCTGATCCCTCTTGTTCCCTAGCAGGTTCATGTGTATGTACCCCACTCACCAAATCCCAGCCCAGCAGCTCCCAGATGCTGCCCCGACTCACCGACTTCTGTCGTGCCTGCATGCCTGCGCTGGATGTGGCCCCGGAGAAAGGTGGCATTCATGAATGTCTTGTCACACAAATGGCACTACACAGAGGGGAAGCAATAGGAAGAGCGGGATGAGATCCCCCAGAGAGCACGGGACTTCCCTGCATTGAAAATCTGCCTCCACGTTGCCCATGGGCTGCTTCGGAAATAGAAATAATTTGAAGGGTTGGGAGTGTGTGAGACCCTGGGTTCAATTCCCATCACCACATAGATAAGGAAAGATTGGTGGGAGTGGGTAGGGAAGGAAAACAGGAACCCTGGTTTTCAGTACAATACAAGGCCAGTGGAAAGAATCACCACATGCCCCGGCCTCTTACAACCAAATGTGACCATGTCACTAAATTCCAGTCATTATATATAAGCAGAAAGCAATTTCTAGGAGGTGACTTTTATTTAAGTCCTGGTGGCACATACCTTTAACTGGAGTACTCAGGAGGCAGAGTCAGGCAGATCTCTGTCACTTGCAGTACAATCACATTGGACAGACTCTGCACTGACAGGTTCTGCCCACTGCACACTTAACAGAAATCAACCTCTACTTGTAAGGAATATAAGTTGGGTGGGGCATCTTATTGCCCAACCCCACCCTAACAGCCTTACCCCCAAACTATAATCTCCTGAAAACCTAAAAACCAGCATGATCTGTAACTACATTCTAGAGCCTGGCCCATGGCCAGGGTTAATGTCTCAACCTACATTTCTGGTGCAGTGGATTCAAATGATTACGGGCTGCGCTGGCCATCTGTCTGAACTATGAGGTAATTTTTCTAAAATGCGCCTGCCTCCACTGTGCCTTGCCACACACTTAGTCAACCTCCTCACGCTTCTATACCACATGCCTTTACACCGCACACTCTACATACATACAAACTCTCCATCCTTGTACATGCACAAACACACATACCTTCCATACATACTCACAGCACATATACTACATATCCTTCATTCGTTCACATAGACATCCTTACCTATAGTCTCTATATGTACAGACAGACATTTACATCCTTCACCCCCTCAAACACACAGACACACATCATAAATACATCTTTACATTAGATAAACCTCGCAGCTGAGATCGTTGTGGTAAGTCAGTACAAGCACACATTACACAATACATATTCTACAGATATCATAGAGGTACCTCAATCATTTGCATATAAGCATTTAGCACACCCCACACACACAGATACGAACCTCATACAGTCACACCTTCACACCCTGCACCTGCATCCTCTCCATGCACAGGACTACTCCGTATACATAACCCTGTACACTCATCTCTCACACACCCACTCTACACTTAGATAGCATAGCACCCAACAGCAATCCTCAGACTCTCAGAATGTCACCTCTAAAATCTGCCCCTCACTGGTGAGAGTGGCCTCCAGTAGTCCCGTGCGTGGCCCAAGGCAGTACCATTCATCTGGCCTGGTGCCTAAGATGCACAGCCCAGGTTCCCCTCAGCAAAGAATCCTCACCGTGTGGTAGCTGTGGGCCCCCGTCTGCAGGAGCAGCTGCTGCAGGGTGCTGATCATCTTTCGCCGCCGCCGGCTCTCCTCCCGAACACCCTTGAGCTCATCAGCCTGGCGACCCAGCTCCTGCTGGCCACGCTGCTGCTGGCCCAGGCTGGCCTGCAGCCGTGCTTCCAGCTGCGCCACGCTGGCACTCAGGCAGTCCTGGCAGTGCAGGAGGTACTCGATGATGAGCTGTGCCAGGCGCAGCACCTTGAGCAGCACCGGGTCCACAGGCTGCCTACAGTGGTTGCACACCTCTCGATCCAAGTTGCAGAAGGTGACGCCAGCAATGTTCTCCTGCAGGGTGGCCACGTCCAGCTCCCGGGCCACACGGTCCACGTCCACAGCGCTGATGCGCCTCCAGTCTATGCTCTCACGGCGAGGCTGGAACTTGAAGGTGGGGGAGTGTGTAGGCCCCAGACAGCGGGCCACTAAGGCCGTCAACTGTGGCTGCTGAATACTGCATGGGCAGGAGAGGCTCTGGACTGACCACAGGGGTAGAGTGCCACCAAGGCCACTGGCCAAGGAGCTGAAAGAAGACCTGGAAAATGGAAGAGTCCAAGTCAGACAAGTTCGAATGGCTGTAGCTTCCATACACCTGTTCAGCAAAACCTTAAAGTGGAGCACAGTGAGTTGTCTATATAAAAGCTACTCAGTACAATGCACTGACTGTGTTCACATGGCTATATGGTGTAGGAAGGAAAAGTGGGTTTTCCATTGCACAGATATGTATCTGAATCCTCTGCCTTGGGCAAGTCTCTTCCTCTTAAACCTCCTGTGTCTTTGGGGGAGCAGGAAACCCACTTGGAAGGACTGTGGTGATGAAGGAGGCCAATGACACACCCAGCCTACTGCCTGGCACCTGGTGGCATCCTCAGGAACCCCCTACAGAACCACTGCAGTAGTGCGTGGCAAAGAATTCTGTCAAGTGTACAAGTGTAACACTACAGTTACTCGGGATAAAGTCCAACAACTCTACCAGAATGGCAGACACCCAATGATCACAACAGCGCCTTCTGTTACACCGCACTCTAGTAGCACATGTCTGGACTACATTTCCCAGTTTCTCCTGCAGCAAAGTGTGATCGTGTGAGTAAGTTCTTTCTGGTGGACTGTAAGTGAAATAAGGTCCAGCCCAGCCAGGGGGAAAGCCGCTATGTCTCTGCACAAAGTGTGCCCAGTCTATGATGGCCCGATTGTTTATTTGTTGCCTTTTTTTTTTTTTTTTCCTGCACTGAGGATTACACACAGGGCCTTAGGCGTGCCAGGCAAATGCTCTAATGGGGAGCTTCACTCCAAGCCCACTAACAGGTTAGAGAAAAGAGCTTTGTTTTCGTTTTTCCAAAAGACTAGGATTCTATTTCCTGTACTCTCGGTAGGTATACTTGCCAGCTTTTTATCAAATTGCCACAAGCTAGAATCGCCTGCAGTTAGGAACCACAATCGAGACCATGTCTCCATAAGATCGGGCTGCGGGCAGGCGTGTGGGGCATTTTCTTAATTGATGATTGCTGTGGAAAGGGCCAACCCACTGTGGGCGGTGCTACTTCTGGGCATGTAGTCCTGGAGTGAATAAGAAAACAAACTGAGCAAGCTATAGGAGCGAGCCAGTAAGCAGCGTTCCTCCATGGCTTCTGCTCCAGTTCCTGCCTCGAGGTTCCTGCCTTGAGGAATTGACTTCATTTAGTGACTTCCTTTTAATGATGGCGTGTGACCTGAAAGTTGTAAGCCAAAATAAACCCTTTTCTCCACAAGTTGTTTTTTATTATAGTGTTTTATTACAGCAATAGAAACCCAAACTAAGACGGTAGGCATATAATTTCTCTTTGAACAGTAATTTGACAATATCAATGGGAATTTAAAATTAATACATTACTACTAAGAATTATAAGCCAAGATGTGGTGGTACATGCCTTTAATCCCAGCACTTGGGAGACAGAGGTAGGCGGATCTCTGTCAGTTCAAGGCCAGCCTGGTCTACAGATCGAGTTCCAGGACAGCCAGGGCTGTTACACAGAGAAATCTGTCCCAAAAAAAAAACCAAGAAGGAGGAGAAATATCATCATCATCATCATCATCATCATCATCATCACCATCATCATTATTATAACTATGGCTGGAATGCAGTTCAGTAGTAAAGTGACTGCCTAGCATTCATAAAACCCTGGATTTGATCTCCAGTACTTAGAGAAAAATTAAATTTTTGGAAAAAAAAATCATTTCTTAAAGACAGGCCTGATGCATGAGGACCTACAATCCCAGATACTTGGGAGGTGGAGTCAGGATGATCATGAGTTCAAGACCTGCCTATACTACAGAGTAAGTTCAAGGCCAGCCTGAGTAATTGTCAAAAAATACTCAAGAGGGGCAGAAGCCCGGGGCTGTAGCTCAGTGGTAAAGTACTTGCCTTGCATGCATAAAGCATACACGTGCGCACACACACACACACACACACACACACACACACACACACACAGAAAGAGAAATTCTTAATAAAAAGGTGAATTATAATTTACTCTATATACAAACTCATCTGCACAAAGGCACCTGTGAAAAATTGCCATTGCAATATTATTTATAAAAGTAATGTACAAGAAAATACATAAGAAAGCAAAGTACAGCAGGTAGTGATGGTGCATGCCTTTAATCCCAGCTCAGGAGACAGAGGCAGGCGGATCTCTGAGTTCAAGACAGAGTGCCTACAGAACAAGTGCCAGGACAGCCAAGGCTACACAGAGAAACCATGTCTGGAAAAACCAAAACAAACAAAAAACAAGAATGCAAAGTACAATATGGGATACAAATGGTATTTCTATACAACAAAATGCTCTGTTGTTACAAGGGCAAGACAGTTTTTATACCAATAGGGAATAATGACTTCATATGTGCACATCTACACACATACATGTATATGCCTTTATTTCTGGTTTACTATTAATACAATCACATTTAATAATAACTCGAAAAATTATGTAGCTATGGATCTCATTGGGACGGCTGTCTGAAAGACCAAAAATGAGACCATGGGATAAATAAATGGATAGATGGATGACAAACAGCAGGTGGTTAGATAGAGGAGCCTTATACAATGTTCACTGGAGTGATTTATACCTGTTCTGATTATGTAAAATGTGCATGCTTGTTAGTCACATGATTCATTTACATGCCTGATTTCATAATCACAGACTTTCTAAAACATCCAAAAGCTATTGGCACTGACTACTTATAGGAAATGAAAGTGGCTGTTAGATTTTTGTTTCTTTAGTTTTCACTTCTCTATGCTATTCAAAGTTCTTCCTACCATTACCTATTACTTTTATCATTTTTTGAACTAAAATATATATATATATATACAAACACACAGTTTCCACCCTTGCAGACTGACAGTCTAAGATGAGAAAAGGTACACACTTCCCCATTTATCAAGTTCTTCCCAGCCTGTGTGATCCAGTCATTGAAATGCAATCCAAAGGCAGAGAAGAAAAGTGTATTAGTTTATCTTCCTTGTCAACTTGACTGGGTTTGGAGTCACCTAGGAGACACACCTCTCAGCTTGTCTAGCAGGTGTTTCCAGAGAGTATTAACCCAGGAGGGAAGCCCCACCCTGGATATGAGTCCATCCCCTGGCCTGGAGTCCCAGATTGAGTAAGGCAGCATTCTCTGCTTCCTGTCTGTGGAAGCAGTGGTCAGCCACCTCACACCCCTACTGCCATGCCCACCCCTCACTGTAAAGAACTGTATTCCTTTAAATAGTAAGCCCCCAAAGACCCATGTTTCCTTAAATTGCTTTTGTTGGGTATTTGTTAAAACAACAAGAAAAGTAACAACACAAAAGGTCACAAAACTCATGAAAGAAAAAAAGCCTTGAAGAAACAGTGGGGCTGAGTGGGCAGAGAAGGGGCTCTAGGAAAGTCCCTGTCCCTTCTGAACTGCCTTCCTCTAGAAAAGGCAGTGGCAATGGCCAGGCCAGCTCCACCTGCTTCCCAGGGACTATGAGAAGCAGTGAGGGGGAGGGGGAACAGGGGAGAGGTTCAGAGGTAACACCAACATGCTTCATGCAATCTCTAAGCTAAGTATGAATCTACAAATAGATATGTTAATACCAAGCCTGTTATGCGCCATGAGGAAGGAGAGAGACAACACTTATGGGTTCCAAAGATTTTAATAATTCACTACATAAGCGGGTCACTGATCAACCATGGCTGCAGGACAAGGACTTGGGAGTCTTGTTTCTCTTAACAACCCCAAGCAGGGGCAGAAGTGGGGTTTGTAAGTATAAAATTCACAAACACCTGTTGCCAAGTTACAGTTACAATTTTCACCAATCAGAAATCAAACATTAGGGGCTTCCCTGAGTGTTCCATCATTGTCAACCAACAAATGTGCAAGTCTTTTAGTCCAGCCAATCAGATTCATTGGTTCTTTCTGTTGTTAGGACCAGCCATGTTTCTAGAGAACTAAAGATGCATAACCACTACTTCTATGGTTTAGGGAGGAAGTTGATCAGCCATTGGAAAGTCCTCAGCTCCCCTAGGGCTTGGGAACCTGAAATTTATTTCACCCTACAGGTAAAATGAAGTCTGAAGTCAAAATGGCAGTACTCAGGCCAAGATGCTTTTGCCTGCTCCTTTCAGATACAGTACCATTATGCCAATTCCACAAACCAAACTGGAGTCTGGACAGAATGTCTGGTCTGTCTCAACAAGGGAAACAGGCTGAACTGCAGCGACACCTTCATGACCCTCCAAAGTTTGTGGACCTGAACTAGTCAACTGTGGTAAGGCTCTCTTCTTGAAGTTTTACTTTGACTAGAGGCTCACCCCTTTTCCCTTAAGCCTCTAATTCATTTGTTCACAAAGAGTCCCCTTGTTTACTGTATACCTCTTTGGGCTTAGCCCAGCTGCTAGCATTGTGAGGAGTGTGTGCTGTATTAACCACACTCCTGCTCCCCACCTTGGGGTTCAGTGTGGCTCCTTGCTGCCACTGTGCTGGCTGCAGACCTCTTTGGTTGATCCTCAGACTGGTCATAGGATGTCCTGAGCTTAGCTCTTCAGTTTCAACTCCTCTCCTTCATTTCTCAGATACTCTTCCAAAAACAACACCATCCAGCATAAGCATCCCGCCAAGATCGGTATATTTTCTACCCCATTCGATACGCCAGGTTGCAAGCAGAACAGGAGTTGTGTGACATGGTACTCACCATGCTTAGCTCCAAGCTGCAGCCTCACTACCAGAGCCTCAGAGACGATTGCTCACAACAAGCCCTGCCTCTGAGCAACAGCAGGTTACCTGGCGTGCGGTGCACAAGGGTAATAGGACACCCGCTTCCTGTCCTCCCAGGCCTGAGAACCTCACTCTTTAACTATTTAAGCTTTGGCCTCTCATCTTAGCCAACAGTCATCTCTCTAGTGATAAGGCCACAGCTCTCCGTCACCAGTGCTCTCTCTCTCTCTCTCTCTCTCTCTCTCTCTCTCTCTCTCTCTCTCTCTCTGCGCTCCTGCCAGCCTACCCATTCAGCAATGATATTCTTTTGCCTTTCCTTTAAGGCAGAGGTGTGGGTGCCCCATACATTCATCTGCTGTTCACCTCCAGCCCATGTCTCACTACATGCTCCTGAGGATGAGTTCATATACCCACTGCTTCAGCTACTCTGCTCTTGACTGAGCCTTGGGCTACCCCCAAATTTCTTTGCTCGGGTCCTTTCTGCCTCTTGTGACTTTTGGATACAACTCTTCCAAACTGCTTAGATTTCAAACCCAAGTTCCAACAGTGTCAGAAAAGTAGCATTAAATACATGAAATGCCAGGTAAGACAGAAACCTCAGCACATGCTTCATGACAAACTGATTCTCTGCCTCAGTGTCTAGTACTCAATAAAGCTGTGGTTCTCAGAGTCCTCCGCTCCCTGGGTCAGCTCCTAGTTCATCACCTGAGAACATGTTAGAACCCAGAACCAGGGCTGGGAGCCAGCCTACTTGTAAGGTATCTGCCCCCAGAAGCATAAAGACCTACATTTGCATTCCCCAGAACCCACATAAAAGCCAAGCATGATAGCATGTACATGTAACCCTAGCACCAGGTAGGAGACAAACACAGGCAGATCCCTGGAATTCAATGGCCAGCCAATTTAGCCAATCAGTGAGCTCTAGGTTCAGCAAGAGACCCTGTCTCAAAAACCCAGGTGGAGAGCCCACAAGACAGTTGGTTCATCAGGTAAAGGACATGCCTCATAACTCTAATGACCTGAGTTAGATCCCTGGGACCCACATAGATGTGGGAGGAGAGAACTGACTCCACCAAGTTTTCCTCTGATCTCCATGTGCTTGTCCTGCCCCCTCCTCTACATCACACACACACACACACACACACACACACACACACACACACACACACACCAACAAATAAGGCAGAGAGCAGTAGAGAAAGACAACCTCTACAGTGGAGTGCTGAGGATTATGGCACTGGGGAGAATGTTTCTCAAAACAATTTCTAGGGACTAGAGCGATGGCTCAGCAGTTAAGAGGACTGGCTGCTCTTACAGAGGACCCGGGTTCTATTCTCAGCACCCACACGACAACTCACAACTGTCTATAACTCCAGTTCCAGAAGTTATAGAAGCCCTCTTCTGGCCTCTGTAGGCATCAGGCAAGAATGTGGTATACCCAAAAAGAACTTATGTAAGTCAAATGTGGTAATATCTACACTTGAGAGAGGTAAGGTAGGAAGATTATCAAGATCATCCTAAGTTGCATAGTGAATGTAAGACCACTATTTTTGAGACTGTCTCAAAAATAAATAAAAAATAAAATATATTATTATGTCTTAAAAAAAGAATGTGGTATACATACATACATGCAGGCAAACACTCATACACATAAAATAAAAATGTATTTTAAAAAATTCCTCAAGAGCTGCCATCACATTCTGAGTCATGAGAATAAAGATGTTTGCCCAAGGTCCAGAAGCTGGATTCAAATCCAAGCAGCTCAGCTCCAGCCTGGGCTCTCAGCCACTGTTTCTGCAGCCCCTCAGGATAGATTAGCCCTCTGCCACTTCCTTCTGTTCCTGCTCAAGATGGACACATGCTTCAAGACTCTGCTCATCTTGACTGTCACCAGAAATCCCTTGTAGGCCCAGAGTCCACATTTCCTGGCTCTTCTGTGGGAATCCAGAGCACTAAGTCCTCACTCTGGTCCATGCCAGCAAATGACTCCCAAGCCCTTGCAAAGAGCCAGGCACCACAATTCAGAATAGATGGGATCCCAGACAATGGTTCCCGCCATGATAAAGGAAGGGGAAGAGGGGAGCTGGGAGGAAGAAATGAAAGGGGAAAAGCTAACATCACTCAACTCCATGCACAGTTCTAAGGTTTTTACATATGTCTTCCCATTTATTCTCACAGCAAACCATTACACAGATGGAGAAACTGGGGGAGTGAATAAGGAAGGGAATGATTTTCCCACAATCACCTAATTACAGTGTCTGGCTCCAGAGTTTATTCTCCGAAAAGACAGGAGAAATACGCAGAACTTCCCCTAGAGAGTGGTTAAGTGTCAGGGTAGGATCCAAGAAGGGGTCCACACCAAGACACGGCTGTGTTCTTCCCCGCCTGCTCCCCCATGTCTGGGAGTTTCAGGGGCCGCACACTGCCTTATTCCTGTCCACTGCATCCCAGTCTCCGACCCACTTCCTGGTGGCTGTTAAACTGAACAAAACTGCCAGAACCTTATACTATTTGCCTCAAAATTCTCTGTTCATGGGGTTCTGGGGAAATGAGGCTAGGGCCACCAAGAGTCAGAATCAACAGGACAAATGAGTTATCCGGCTTTCCTTCGGACTCACTATGGGGAAATGCAGTCACAGTGAAGTGTCAGACAGCTGACCCCCTGCAGTCACAGATGAATCCCACCAGCTACTAATGGCTCTTGTGGGTGGGCTCAGGCACATCAGTGAGCCCTCCTAGTGCCCAGCGTGGCCGTCAAGATCCGGCTTCACAGCATGCTCTCCTAGTGTCTCTCAAACCTTTCTTTTTACAGTCTAAGCAAACTTCATAAACACTGTGAGGGGAGACCCCACTCTGCTTACATACACTTCTGAAGTAGAGTTCTCAGTTCATGAGGTTTTACTGCACCCCCAAAAGTAGCACTCCTATCTCGTTCTAGGACTCTAGAAGTCTGGTTCTTAGCAGTCTGAGGATTCTGGCTTCAAAAGGTAGACTAGAAATATGAGAATTCATATAGACGGTGGTCTGATGGTTATAGCTATTATTTATCAAGCACCTTCATGCCAAGTGCTATTTCTGTCTGACTCCACAAATCTGAATTATACCAAACAACCTCCCAATAGTGATAGCAGTGGTGTCATACAATGATACAACAGATTATTTTTCACTGTGGAAATACAGTACCTGAGATTTCTTGAGCAGAATGGAAGGGCTGCCAGGGTTCACAGCAAATCATGACAGGGTCAGTGCTGGAGACCTTAAATCCTCAAGGTACCTCAGCTCCAAAGCCTGCTTCCTGGTAAGGATAAGCAGAAGACAAAGCCACTTGAGCATGTAGCTGGTTACCAAGAAACAGCACACCCCAGGGGCAGGGACTTGGGCCTTCTCCAGACTGAGCTACAGCAGACTGTTTTCCCACATCTGGGAACAGAAACGCGAGGGAGAGATGATTCACCGTCATTAGGAAATCTGAGGCTGTTACCTGTATCTACACGTTTTTGGCAGGGTTCAGGGAAACTCCCCAATCCTACTTTACTCCCATGATCCAAAGGGAGGTTTATGCTAGTATTTCAAGCTTGCTCCACTGTGAGAGGGTTCATTTCCCCCCCCCCCCCCGTAGCAATTCCACACTCAATGTTTAAAATTAAAAAAACCCTGCAGCAGTGTTTACTGCCTCCCAAGTCAGCAGTTCTGTAAGAAAACAAATCCTGGAAGCTGGATGGCTCTTCTGCCAAAGAGAATATTCACAAAACTGCCCAAACATCTAACTCTTTTTTTAATTGACATTGCATCTACACATCTTACTGTCTCTTTTCCTTCCTCAAAAATGAAACCAAGAAGAAAGTTCGGGAAGTGCCAGGCTTCTAAGGGGCTGCGGGCAATCATTTACCAACTTGCCCTGGCTTCCAAGCTAACTTCACAGTGCCTGCCCTGGGGAACTCCAGGCTTGTCATTAGTGCTAATTGTCATGGCTGCCAAGGAAACCTTCCCACAGTTTGCAAACAGGCTCTCCACACACCAGAGGCAAGGGAGTGCTAGAGCCCCTGATGGGAAGGACTGCAGAGCACTTTTATAGACCTTAGTCTAGATCTCAGAGTTTCTCGTTTTATTTAAATAAATGTTTTCTAAACATTAAAAACAGGTCTCGGGGCTGCATCCACGCTCAGAACTTCCAAGCAGCAAAAGGGAGATTCACTCCTGGAGGCACAAAGATCTCCCTTGTGGCTGCCCATCTCTGCCCAGCAACTTTAAAATGAGTTCCTCTTAGCAGCTTGTTTGGTGTGGGTGTGCTGGTGGGGACCCCATGCAGGGCCTTGTACACGTGACCTCTGGCAGGTCAACCATGCTCCAGGGCAGGCCCTACTCACAAGAGTAGTGAGACAACACAAACTGTACTGGGGGGGGGGGGGAGTGCTGTCTCAAAGCTGGGCACGTAGGGAAGTGAGGGTGGAGAGGGTGAGGGAGTATGATCAGAATACATGTAGGAGATTCTCAAAGAATTAAGAAAAAAAGTTTATAAAAGTTATTGTGAATTTTTATCACACACACAAAAAAGATTTTCTTTAAAATAAAAATGTAGGTGGAGCCGTAACTGATGCCTCTTGAAAGTATCTCAGAGAAGAGGAATGGGCCTGGCATGACCTATCCCAGGTACAGAAGTGTCAAAAACAAACAAAACCTGTTTCACATCACCAGAAAGAAAACTGACAGACAGACTGTACCAGTGTTTCTTGTCTATTAAAGCATTGTTGCTTCCTAACAGAATTCTCCATCTTCAGTCAGGGCCTGGTGAGAGGAAAGTGGTCACTGGTCAGCCTTGTTGGCCACAACTGCCCCTTTCTGCAAAGTGGCCACAGGACATTCAGAGCTGCCTACCAAGTTCTCCCCTTCTCCACTTGCTGTTCTGGGTAGCACACTTAACTTTCTCACAAAAGTTCAGCTCCCAGGGCAGAACCCACAAGCCCAGCTGCCCAAAGAGGTTCTGCTTCCAACCTGAGACATGCATCTGAACCCACAGGAGGGAGATGTCTCCAGGTGCTTGGTGTTGGCAGACAGACAACCTCTGAGCAAAATTGTTGTTTTCACATGCCATACCACACCTTGGGGAAGGAAGGAGGAGGCAGTAACCATCTTGCTCAGTAGACACACTTCCACACAGGTGGATGGAGGAGGCAGTTTTAGAACATCTCACACTCACTAGGCCTCACCTAATCCTGCTAGAAACCAATTCCTGGAGAGCTGGCCAGGACAGCACAGGCCCTGGGTCCTTTAGGATCCTCTCTAAAGGCAGTCCTACCCAAGCCCTGTCCTCTGCTCCTGCCTCGTACCCTCTTGCCCTGTACCTACCCAGTCTCCCATAGACTTCTAATCACATCCATCTCTGATCCTAACGCTGTGCTCCTGCTAAACTTCAGCCCGAGACCGGAAGTGAAGGAACTAGAGATGCCAATATTTGTTTAAAAATCATCTTGTTAGAAACCCACCCCGCCCCCGCGCGCCCCTGCCCCCTTCTCTACAGAACTCAGATCGTCGTCCCCTTAGATCACTTTACTGTTTTCAAAAACTCCATTCCCAACACCACCCTCCCGGAGAGGACCGGGGGGGGGGGGGGGGGGCGCCTGGGTGTCAGTCATCTCATTCCGCATTTCCAAGCATGCCAGCCCTTCGCCGGCAGGGTACCTCCGTCCAGAACAATCCGAGACCGCTGGGATGGAGGCGCAGGGAACAAGACGTCGTGAAGCACCCTGGGCCACGCAGCTCGGTTCCTTGGCTGGGTGACCGCAGCCACTAATGTTTAACCTGCGCGCGCAGCGGCGGAGTAGCTCCGCCTGGAACCGCGCTCCCTCCCGCGGCTCCTGGCTGGATTCCAGGCATAGTTTTCCGGGGAGGCCTCAGTCACCCTGGGGGTCACTCGGAGCAGGGGCTGAAGACTGGAGGTCTGGGGAAGGTGCCACGTCCTCACTCACCCCACCCACAGGTCCAGACTCACCCCATCTCTGCAGTGCAGCCCGAGGATGCTGCCAGCCAGGCGGACACTACTAGCCGAATGCAAGGATCCTGCACGCCTCTCCACGCTGGTAGCTCAGGGCCCGGGGTCTGCACTGCCTCCCACCCCCACCCACAGCAGAGGCGGAGCCTCTCCCCAGCGCCCCGGAACAGCTATTTTTAGAGCTGTAGGGGATGGAAGACGGAGGGAATGCCTCTTTGACTCCGTTAAGAAAATCCAGCGTCTAAGTTCCCAGGCCTTGATGAGCGGCAGGACCTTTGTCTCCCTCCCTTCTCTTCCACATCTCACCCATGGCAGGATGCAGCCACTGTCCGGTAATCTAGGCCAGCGGCTGCTGCTCTGCAGGCATCTCTGCAAGCCCGCCAAACTAAAGGGATTTGGCCAAGGCCCACATAAGGAGACACTGGAGAGTGCTCCGTTTGATCAGATGGCAATCATTTTCCGGATCCTTATGCAGATCCCAGAAAGCCGGGGCAGAAGTTGGAGGGAATTATTTCCTCTATCCTGATTATGAGTCCTGCTGCCACAGGGTCAATATGCCAAGCTCTACATTTTGGGACAGCAAAGATGAAAGCACTGGAAATAAGCGTTGGCAAAGGTGGGGAGAAACTCAAATTTCTGTGCAGTGTTGATGGGAATACAAAATGGTATTACTGCTATGGAAAACAAAATGGTGACCCCAGGAGAAGTTACTTTGGGTTGCTGTATGATCCAGCAATTAACATGTTGTGGTGTCTTGAATTAGAATGGCTCCCATAGGCTTCTATATTGTAATGCTTGGTCACCAGGGAGTGGCACTGTTTGAAAGGATTAGAAGGATTGGGAGGTGTGGCCTTGTTGGAGGAAGTGTGTCACTTGGGGGTGGGCTCTGAAGTTTCAGAAAACCCATGCCAGATCCAGTCTCTCTCTCTCAGCTTACAGATCGGGATGTATCTCGCAGCTACTTCTCCAGCACTATGCCTGCCTGGCGCCATCCCCTCCGTGATGATAATGGGCTAAGCCTCGGATAACTGTTAGGCTCCCGATTAAATGTGATTCTTTGTAAATAGTTGCCTTGGTCATGGGACACTGGTGTTTAAAATAGCACTATCCGGTTGGCAAGATGGCCCAGCAGGGAGAGGGCTTTGTCACCAAGTCTTATGTCCTGAGTTGAATTCAGTGGAAGGAAAGAAACAACTCCTTAAAGTTGTTTTCTGATGTTTGGGCATACAGAGGCACACACACACACACACACAATGAAAAATAAAATAATAGCGTTATTCACAACAGTCAAAATGTGGAAACAATCCAAGTGCCCATTGACAGCTAATTGGATAAGCAACACATGGTTTATACATATAATGGAATATCATTTACCATTAAAGTGGAAGGAAGTACTGGCATGTATTATGACATGTTATAACATGAATCAGCTTTATTTTACTCCATTAAGACTACTACAATAAAATGCTACAGACTGAACAGGAACTCATTCCTCTGGCTTCTGGAAGCTAGGAAGTCTAAGATCAAGACATGAGCAAACTCCATCTTTGCTGAGCACCTATTTCCTGATAGACCCATGGAAAAATCTAGTCGTCCTCTGGAGACTCTTCTATAAGGGCACTGAATCCAGCTGTGAGGTCATGGTTAGGATTCATGACCTAATATTACACTTCCTAGAGTCCCCATTCATAATAACATCACTGCTATTGTTTGGTTAAGTGCCCCCCACCAAAGGTCCATGTGGTAAAGCCTTGGTCCCTAGCATGGTACTACTGAGAGCTGGTGGGACATTTAAGAGATAGAACCTAGCAGATGGACTTCAAGGTATTAGGTATAGACCTTGAACGTGATAGTGAGACCCCAGTTCCTGCTTTACTGGCATGGAGTAAGAGATTTCACTCTGCTATGATGTATTACCTACCACAAGCCTAAGCAATGGGGCAAACAACTCTGCCCCCTATTGAAATCTCTAGAACTGTGAGCCAAAATAAACCTGCTTTTTTATATACTGGTTTTATATTGACCAAAAGCTAACAGATATGCAAAGTAAACAAGCTAGTCATAAAAGTAAAGAGTCGTATGATTCCACGTACAGGGTGTCTTAGCGTTTCTATTGCTATGAAGATCATCTTGACACACCATGACCCAGCAACTCTTATAAAGGAAAACATTTAATTGGTGCTGGCTTACAGTTCAGAGGTTTAGTCCATTGTCATCATGGCAGGAATCATGACAGCATGTAGGCAGACATGGTGCTGGAGCAGTACCTGGGAGTTCTACATTCAGATTGACAGGCAGCAGGGTAGAAGGTGACACCGGGCCTGGCTTGAGCTTCTGAAACCTCAGAGCCCACCCCCAGTGGCATACTTCCTGCAAAGAGGCCATACCTACTTCAACAAGGCTACACACACCTCCTAATAATGCCATGCCCTATGGGCCTATGGGGGTCATTTTCATTTGAACCACCATACAGGACATAACCAAAAGGAGTCAAATTCATAGAGACAGAAAGTAGGAGAGTGATTGCCGGGGTCTGTAGAGATGAAACATAGAGTTGCTCTTGATGAGTGCAGAGTTTCACTTGGGGAATGGTGAGCAACTTCCAGGCATGCCAGCAGTGATGGGTACATGACAATATGAAAGTTTAATGTCTTAACCTCTGAGCCATCTCTCCAGCCCTGAAAGTTTAATGTCCTGAAATTTACACTAAAAATGGCTAAAACAGAAAACCTTATGATATATATATATATATATATATATATATATATATATATGGAGAGAGAGAGAGAGAGAGAGAGAGAGAGAGAGAGAGAGAGAGAGAGATCTTGCCACAAATTTTTTTTTTTTTTTGGTTTTTTTTTTTTGGTTTTTCGAGACAGGGTTTCTCTGTGTAGCTTTGTGCCTTTCCTGGAACTCACTTGGTAGCCCAGGCTGGCCTCGAACTCACAGAGATCCGCCTGGCTCTACCTCCCGAGTGCTGGGATTAAAGGCGTGCGCCACCCCATGTAAGGGGAAATGATCAGAGACAAGGAATAAAAAAGAATATAACTTACATCTTCTTATGGGAAATCTTGCTCTTCCTCCCTTCTGACTGGGAACCCCCCCCCCCAAGCCTGGAGCAAAGTGTCCAGGCTTTGAAATCAAAGACAAATCCATATCCTCATCCCCAAACTGTGTAACCTCAAGAAAGTCACTGTAACCTCTCTGACCTTCACTTTTCTTAGCTGTAAAGTAGAAAAAAATAAACTCTAATTAGCAGGGTTGTAAATGAGCACCTAGTTAGCTAAGATAGCTCTAGGCTCAGCTCAGGCCAGGGCAATCCACGGTGTGTCTTCCCAGGCTCACACTGAGCATTCTTGGCTATTGGTGCTTAGCTGTCTTTTCATTGTAATCCTCAAAGTTTACATAAAGGAGCCAAAGCTACCCATGTGTGCATTTCTGTGTGTGATTTCCACCATCCTCAGTTTCCCCATGTATAAATTGGTGCCTTCCTTTGCTAAGGCAAACTTGATATGTATGTATCCAAGTCAACCTTAGCCAAAAGCTGAAGCCCTGTTTTGAGCCAACCAAGACTCCCATACATGGGATGCTCAGGTATTTATTTCCCTTTCCTTGGGCCTCAGTTCAACATTTGATGTAGGAGAGTCTTGAGCACATAGCATGTGCAAGGTCTGTTTTTGGTGAAAAATCACAAGCACTGAGCAGCTGTCACCTTATGTTACCACAGCATACAACATGGCAACATCAGTGGGGACCATGGTTAGCCCATGTTTAGATACAGGGAAAGGAGACTGGCCCTAGATCATTGCCATCCTGAACCGCTGGACCATGACTGTTGACTGAAAAGGAGAAGAATGGTTTTCAATATGTGTGGTTTCCACCTTGCCCTGCAGTCCGTTTCCTCCTCAACCCAAAGTCGTACTTCCGCACTTGATCCAGCTTAGACCTTGTCATAGATGTTCCTGTCCTACACCTCACACAAGAATCTCAGGAAACAGAAGGAAATGCCTGAGCAGCCCATAAAATTGCTGGCATTATAGCAGAGAAGCCAGCATCCATCCTACCCTCTAGCATGGTAGCCACAAATGGCCCATGAGGTTTCTTTAGGGCAAAAGTGTTTTGTTGAGTTTACATAGGGCTGATGCAGAGATACAGAGGCATATGGTCAGAGGGAGAATCTACCCAAAAACCTAGTTTGGTCATTTCTCTTGAAAAATCTGAGACTCTGGCAGCAATAGGTCTACACACTCACATGTCTGGAGTTGGCTGGACCTGAGGGGGACTCTTCCTCGTATGGAGCCTACACTCTAGCTCTCTCCCTGAAAATGTCACTTTGAAGGAAGTCTTACCTTCCAGAGGAGACCTCTTTTCTCAGGAAAAAGAGTGTCTTCTGAAAGAACAATGGAAATACAGATTGAAAGAAGCCTAGCCAGGATCAGCTAGTTGGCTGACTGATCTGCCACTCAGCTGACAGCGATGATGATGGGATCAGGACAGACCTATCTCAGTGACTTCCTGCCTGGAACTCCTGTCTTTTAGGAGGAAATTCATCTTTCCCAGTTGGAAGGCATATATATATATATATATATATATATATATATATATATATATAATTTAATTCATTAAACGTATTTGGTCTAGAATAGTGGTTCTCAACCTGTGAGTTGCAACCCTTTTGGGGGTTAACAACCCTTTCACAGGGGTCACATATCAGATATCCTGCATATCCAATATTGAAATTACAATTCATAGCAATAGCAAAATTGCAGTTATGAAGTAGCAACAAAAATAATTTTATGGTTGAGGTCACCACAACATGAGAAACTATACTAAAGGGTCACAGCATTAGGAAGGTTGAGAACCGCTGATCTAGATTTCTAAGAGTGTAAACAATCTCTCAATATATGTATGACTTTAACACAATATAAAAGTAGCTATGATTTTAAAAACAGCCTGGGCTGGCCCAATGCTATAAATACTGCAATGCCTCATAGGCTATATTCATAATTGTAAAGAATAACAATGTTAAAAGTTGGCATATACCTTTGATCCTAGAACTTCAGAGGCAGAGGCAGGTAGATCTCTATGAGTTCAAGGCCAGCCTGGTCTACAGAGTGAGTTCCGGGACGGCCAGTGCTACACAAAGAAAACCTGTCTTGAAAACAACAACAACAACAAATAATGAATAAAAGGTCTGGAGAGATGGCTCAGCAGTTAAGAGCACTGGCTGCTCTTCCAGAGGATCCAGGTTCAATTCCCAGCAACCACATGGCAGCTCACAATTGTCTGTAACTCCAGTTCCAGGGGATCCGACACCCTCACACAGACATACATGTAAACAAAATGCCAATAAAATAAATAATTTTTTTTTTTTGGTTTTTCGAGACAGGGTTTTTCTGTGTAGCTTTGCGCCTTTCCTGGAACTCACTTGGTAGCCCAGGCTGGCCTCGAACTCACAGAGATCTGCCTGGCTCTGCCTCCCGAGTGCTGGGATTAAAGGCGTGCGCCACCACCGCCCGGCAAATATATATTTTTAAAGTTACTAAAAATAAAGATGTACTGTCTTAGACCCCCACATCAAAACCTCTGTGCCAACATCATTAAGGAGACCACACCAATAATTCAGAAATTGTTGTAGAATATTATTTTAAGATGTGTTACATTTGTTTATGCTGTGGAACATCTGTTTAATGATGCAAAGATGTGTTGCATTCTTTTATGTTGCATTTGTTTAAGTCTGTGAAGCTGTGTTACTGTGCCTGTCTAAAACACCTGATGGTCTAATAAAGAGCTGAACGGTCAATAGCGAGGCAGGAGGAAGGATAGGTAGAGCTGGCAGGCAGAGAGAATAAGTAGAGGAGAAATTTGGGAGGAGGAAGAGGAAAGAAGAGGTACACCCCAGAGGAGGGAACTCATGCCTGGCACTGCAAATTTGGCTGAGAAGTAACACCCTACTACCGTTATTTTGCTAAAGGGTCATAGTATCAAATTGTCTTTTAAATAAAATACTTAATCCTTTTTTTATTTTTTGAAGATAGGGTCTTACTATTTAGCCCTAGATGACCTGAAACTCAATATGTAGACCAGGCAGGCTGCCTACAACCTCACAGAGATCCACCCACCTCTGCCACCTCAGTGTTAGGATTAAAGGTATGCACTACCTTCACCCAACTTAAATACTTATGCTTATATCCATAGACTCTTCATCAGATAAATTTATTATGCAGATAGCAGTTAATACAAAGACTCCAAGCTAGTCAAAATACAGAAAATAAGTGACCATTGGATATTCATTCCTAAATGTGACATATATATCACGGCTCCCCACCCCCAAGGCTCAGGAAATATCACAGAAGAGGAAATGGAAAGATTTGAAGAGCCAGAGGTCAGTGAGGATTGCTGTGAACGAATGTCTTCTGGACATAATGGGACCAAAGCTCTCGGGAGTCCACAGGAGCTGGAGGTCCTGGTCAAAGACTGCATAAGATCAACCTGATCAACACTCCAGTGGGAGAAGGAAGGGATCCATGCAGTCCTGCCTTTATGTGAGGATCTACTGTGAGTTGGTGGATGATGAGATGGGGAGAGTCAGCTTCCTTCAGCAGTATGGCCCATGGCAGGTCGCCCATGTGTCAGTGGCTTGTGCCCTACAGTCATGGGCATACAGGCAGCACTAAGTGGACTCAGTGGGTAGAAAAGGAAGAAGAAGGGGAGGAGGAAGAAGACATGAGGAGTTAGAGGGGGACACCAGAGGGTAGATATCATACATCATATAAACGCATTATATTTATATGTGAAATTACCAAAGGATAATTTTTAATTTAAATAGTGAAATCAAAAAAGAAACAGACTGAAAAAATTGCAACATAATAAAATATATTAGGGTTCTTAACATACAGAGTGGTTACAAACCAATAAAAATAGAAAATACCCCAACATAAAAATGCTATTACATGCTGCATAGAATAAGAAAATATAAATCCAGTTAAACAAGGGTAACAATTGACCTTTCCAAAATGAACCAGGAAATTACATTGCTCCATTTTC
Source organism: Peromyscus eremicus (assembly GCF_949786415.1). Classification (NCBI taxonomy): domain Eukaryota; kingdom Metazoa; phylum Chordata; class Mammalia; order Rodentia; family Cricetidae; genus Peromyscus; species Peromyscus eremicus. The sequence continues at coordinate 93,902,223 of NC_081422.1, read as the reverse complement.
CTTAGAACCACTATAAGTGATTTAAATTCATTCTTTTTTACCATACAAATGGTACTCCTTACATAAGTTATTAGTTCATTTTCCACACTTACTAATCAAAAACTCATTTTACTGCAAAACAAAGGACTTTCTAAACATCCAGTTATCATTATTGACTCAAAAAAATCCATACAAGTACAACCAGCATAAAGAAATATGTATGACACTGTTGTTGACCTATTTGGTCTCACTGGAAACACTATATATTTTTGAGAAGTTTAAAGTGTTTTCACTCAAGTCCTTCAAACTTTTGTGTTCAGGGATGTCTGGAGAGCATTCTTCAGATACAGCAATAAGAGCCAAACTGCTCCTCCCAAGCAGGGATAACGGGAATTCTTATCTGTGAAATGTTGAACACCCCAGTTCACTGTCTCAGGGACACAAAGAGAGGGCATCACCATAGGGTAGTGGGGAGTCAGATATCAGAAAACCCAGCAAGTAATGGAATAAATAAACCTGAGGCAGGACACAGGACTTGTGAATGTTTTGGGTTGTTTGGTTTCTTTACAGTGTGTGTGTGTGTGTGTGTGTGTGTGTGTGTGTGTGTGTGTGTGTACATGTAAACCACAGCACACATGTGGAGGTCAGAGGTCAGCTGGCAGGAATTGGTTTTCTCCTTTTATCATATGGGTTCCAAGGCTCATATTCAGGTCATCAGGTTTGACAGCAAACACCTTTGCCCAGTGAGCCATCTCACCAATTTTTGTAAATAAGACTATCAGAGCTATGATTCTTGAAGAGGGAAATTTAACAATGAAAGGCAACAGATGGATGTAGAGTTTCATAAGACATCATAATTTTGTGTTTGGGAAAAAGTGTAAATTTTTCCGTAAAGCAAACAACCAAGATGAAATTTCTAGAAAGACTTGGCTGATAACTGCTTACAGAAAAAAAAATAATATCAATTTTCATGCCTCCTGAGAAGCAGAAGTGAATTTATTTGTATTTTAATTGAAAAATAAAAAAATTACATGTGTTTATGATGTACAACATGATGCTTGGAGGAAGTCAGTTTTCATCTGAATCTGTGGAGGAAGCAGCTTTAAAAAGCTTGAGTTTATCATTTGCTCTTAAGCAAAGGCTGGGGTAGGATAAATGTGTACATTGAAAAAGGACAGTGTGGGGAAGGCAGGCTGGGGATGGGAGGAGACTAGTAATTAGGACACATGTTCCGGGACCAAGACTGATTGGTTCACCTGCATCTTTGGCCCCTAAATTAGTTCTTGGTACACAGGAAGATCAATTAATATCTACTGACTTCATGGATTGGTGAACACTGCTGTAGTTTACACATGGGCTCATGTGTTTTAAGTTCAGGCTCCAGTGTGGCAACGTTGAGAGGAAGCAGAACATTTGAGAAGAAGTGCAATGCAATGAGGTCATGGGAGGGTTCCATCATCAGAAGGAATTGATATAATTTTGATGGGATTCCAGTTGGTTCTTACAAAAAGAGGAAGTCTGAGCTGGCCATGGTGGCACACACTTGTAATCCCAGCCCTCTGAGGCTTAGGAAAAAGGACTGAGAGTTTGAGGCCAGCCTGGGATACACAGCAAGACCTCCCCTCTGACCCCTCCCACAGGGGGAGTTGCAAGGGACTTGGCTCTTACACTTTTCTGGCTTCCTGACTCACCATGTGACCTCTTGTATATGCGTCCTGTCACTGTGATGCCATCCTCCATGAGGGCTTCACTAGAGACCAAACAGAAAGAGTCATCTGAGTCAAGATCTCAGCCTCCAAATGTCTGAGATAAATAAACCTCTTTTCTTAATAAATTTCCCAGTTCCAGTATTTTGTTATAGTGGCAGGAAATGGATTAATACAGATGTCAAAGTCAAGGACTGGGTATGATGCCACATGCCTTGAATCCCAGCACTCAGGAGGGGGAGGCAGGTAGATCTCTGTGAGTTGGACGCTATCCTGGTCTACATAGAGAGTTCCAGGACAGCCAGAACTGCATAGCGAGACCCTGTCTCAAAAATCAAAACAACAACAATAACAGCCATGTCCCTTTCATTCTGACAGGTGTTAAAATTAATCTTACAATATTAAATAGAACAGAACATAAACAGACCTATTAGCGAACTACCAGCCTCTCTGGCAGCTACAGTCTAGCCAGGGAGATGCAAGGATACACAGTATTTGCACTTATACAGTACTTGCATAAAGTCTTTATGAAATGCATTTTCTTTCCTCCTTCTATCATCCTAGTGTCTGGAATAACCAGATGATGGGCTGGAGGTCCAGCAGCCACTTGGAACATGGTCTACAGATGCTAGGACAACAATCCGAAAGATTCAAGCCGGGGCTTCCAATGGCCACTATTAACATACCTGTCCTTAAATTATCTGCCTTCAGACTTGCTGTTCCATGAAGGATAAATATGTTCTACGTTTACAGCCACTTTTCTTTTGAAGTATGTATTATTACCAGGGAAGTTAATCCTGAAGATGTGGATAACTCCTAGCCTCTAGAGACAGTGGAGAGTGGGGCAGCCCAGAAGTGTCCAGTTTCCCACAGCAGCAGTAGCCCTCTATGTGTTACCTGTACCTGGCTCCCTGGACACTTCCCCGTCTGTACCTTGAATCAGAGCCCTGTAAGTCTTAGGACAGTGCTTTCGATAGAGATTTTCCACCAGGGTGTTACTTCCTCTAACCACAGTCCTGCCCTCTTTATTCATGTAGTTCCACAAATGCAGCGCATAGGAGTCATTGAAGCTTGGCTCTGTGTCCCACACTTGATAGTAGCGCCTCCACTCTGGATAGGGGATAGGGTAAAATCTCTGGGGATGAAGGAAGGAAATATTCAGACACTTCAGGTCACCCAGCTCTTGGAAGTCTTTAAGTCTGCACCACACCCTTAACATCCTTGTCATCAAATTGGGACCTTGGTTGCCCCAAATGCCTGAGTTATAGTGCTCAACGAAGTTCTCCATGCAGGCCCACAGAAAGGGGTGGTGGGGGAGAAACCCAAATACACCGTTACTGGAGTGCCGGGAACCCTGGGCTGCCAAGAAGTTCTCTTCGGGGATGGGCCTGATGGAAATGACATCAGTGTCCATGTAGATGCCACCATATTTCCAGATGATAGCCAGGCGGCATGCATCTGAGCTGACATGGAGCCAGTGTTTCTCAGTACTGCTGTTGACCTATGGGAACAGGTACAAATGAGCCTGAAAGCAGTTAGGGTGGCTAGGAAGGACCACAACAAGGTAGATTTCCCAAAATCTATTTGACTGCAGGCAAAACTTAATAAATTTCTCAATTTACTTTCACCCCCACCCCAATTTTCCTTGAAGTAAAGAGTTTACAGCAATTTGTATCAATGCAAATATTTTTAGCAGTTATTGAAGATTTCAAAAAATGGGTTTTCTTTCATCAAAGCAGTGGAAAGATAGAGGCAAAATTCAGCAGGAATTGCACTATGAACAGTGTGAGTCAATCTTCCACGTGGGTGACAATACCACAAACATGAAACTGTGAAGGATGGATTTTTTTTTTTAATCCTCAAAATGTTCAAGATTGATATTTTAAAAAATTAAAATAAAGTGAAAAATGAAAACAAGCTAGGAAACTCGAAAAAAATTAATACACTAGTTGAGAAATTGGGGGAAAGAAAAAGAATCTGAGACTGCTTGAATGCATGCCTTTGTTCGCTTGGGAGGTCCCTTAATGAAGTTCACTGAGGACCCACTTACTATGCACCAAGCACTGTGAAGTTGCTGAAAGCATAATAATGAAGGAACAGGAAAAATCCCCACTGGGAGGAGATCGACAATAAACAAATATATACTGCATTGGGTGTTGATAAGGACTATGAAGGGAATAAAATCCTAGGTGAGGGGACTATAAAGGGGTGAGAGAGTGCCCAATGTTGTATTAGGCTCCAGCAGAAACTTGAATGTAATAGATGGGTGCGCCGTGAAAACATCCGGGAGAAAATGCTAACTTGGAGCAGTCAGCAAGTGCAAGGGCCCCAAGGCAGAAGCATACTGACTATGAGACAGAAGCAGGATGAAGAAGGGAGAGGGGCAGGCAATGAGGACAAAGCAGAATATGGGAAAGGGAGAGATCAGGTAGAATGGGATCAAGATTTGAAATTATTTGGCAGGTTGAGCAGAAAGGAGCCATGCAATCTGAATGGGTTTTCCAAGGGTCACTTTGGCTTTTGTGTGGACAAGAATCTGGGGCAACGGCAGGAATTGATGGAGACAGGCAAAGAAGCAGGCTGAGTTTGTTGAGGTCATCCAGACTTGGATCAGGGTAATAATCTGGTGGGGGTGAGAGAAGTGATCAGGGTCCATATTCCAGATAAAAACAGATCAGCCTTCACCGATGGGTGGATGGGTAAGACAGAATAACTGTAAATGCAAAAATCAAGCAAAACAGAAGAGGAGCCCAGACTAATAAAAATAAATCAGTATAAATCATAGTGTTCCCTTTTCGGATGATAAGATTTTGAATAAAAAAATAAGTTTTTCTGAATTTAAATATATTGAGTAAAAGATTAAACAAAGACCTTTGGTTTTGATTTTAAAAAAAAAATGAGCTGGGTGGTGGTGGTGCATGTCTTTAATCCCAGTGTATGGGAAGCAGAGCCAGGTGGATCTCTGTGAGTTAGAGGCCAGCCTGGTCTACACAGCAAGATCCAGGATAGGCACCAAAACTACACAGAGAAACCCTGTCTCGAAAAACCAAAAAAAAAAAAAAAAAAAAAAAAGTTGTTGAAATTCTACTATAAAGAACAAAAGCAAGTTAACAAAAACTTTTAAAAAAAAAGTCTCACAGTTGCTGAAAGTTATCCCATCACTTACAGAAACAGTTAATAGCTAGTATATATCAATGATCATTCTAAGCACTTGATAATCTACACAAATCCTCAAAGATGAGATACGTGGTCATTCTATCTTTCAAATGAGAAACTGAAGGATCAAGATACTTCATCATTTGTCCTCAAGTATTGGTTGAATTTGAATCTGGGCAACTTGTCTTCAGATAGCTATTCATTCAAAATAAACTACACTTTGATAAAAATCAGTATAACCTGGGAAATTCAGGGTTCTGACTGAACTAAGAGACATAGAACATCAAAGGCCTTAGGAAAGCAGAAGAAGAACCCTGCCTGGATGGGAGCATTAGCCTGCCATCCACCTGAGATAGGGTGAGTGGCAGAAGGAGGTCTGAGAACAATGCCCATGCTGGTTCTGGACATCTTCAAGAGCTAGAAAGTCACTGGAGCCCTAAGTGATACTACTGACCCCAGAAGCTGCCTTCAATCCCAGTTCCTGCCAGCCTAATCTACTAAAAGTGTCCACTCTGGGTTACAGTTTAGTTTGACAAATGTTTCCAAATGATAGCAACTAGATTCAAGCCTGCCAACCACACCAACACACCAGAACCCCACTAATGAGGCAAGACAGGGCAGGGCAGGGGAGGGATTTCTTCTCTTTTTATGAATGTGCTATAATGGGCTAAACAATGACCTCCCAAAGATGTCAGGTCCTAATTTCTGGGAACCTGTAAGTATGGGGAGAGGATGTTTGCAGATAGAATTAAGTCAATGATATTGAGATGGGGTGAAGATCCTGGATTATGCTGATGAGTCCTTGAAAATATCACAGACGTCATTTAAAGAATGGGGTGGACAGAGACTCTAGGCACACAGAGGTAAAGGGATTTTAAAGAAGGAGACAGCAATAGATTTCTGGGCTACAAGCCAAGGAACAGCTTGGCCACCAGAAGCTGTTAAGGCACAAGAAACAGTCCTACCCTACAGATCCTGCTGTGACTGTGGCTTCCAGAGCTGAGAGCATAAATGTCTGTTGCTGTCAGTCACCAGGTCTGAGATCATTTGTTAAAGGAACCCTTGTAAACTAACACAGCAGCAGATACAATAAAACCTCTCTTTTGCTACTTGGCTCACAAAGCTTAAATATTCACTGACATTTGGTCCAGGGTGGATGAGAATTTAGGTAGAACTTCACATGGCAAGCAAATGTTATGACACCAACTTTTAAATTATTTCTGTTTTTAAAAATAATTTTCTTAGCCAGGTGGTGGTGGCACATGCCTTTAGTTCCAGCACTCAGAGAGCAGAGGCAGGTAGATCTTTGTGAGTTTGAGGTTAGCCTGGTCTACAAAGCAAGTTTCAGGACAGCCAGAGCTGTTACACAGAGAAATACTGTCTCAATAAAAAAAGAATATGAAGTCAAAAATTTTTAAAGTTACTTCTATTTCAATCATATTCAGACATCTGTTGTAATAGTTGTTTGGTTTCTTTGGTTTTTGTTTGTTTGCTTGCTTGCTTGCTTGTTTGCTTCTTGGAGGGGCTTGATTGTCTGTTTTTTAAAATTCTTTGTTTTTTGAGACAAAGTGTCAAGTAGCCCAGGCTGGCCTACAAGCTACTATAACGCCAAAGATGAGTTTAAATTCCTGATCTCCCTACCTCTACCTCCCAAGTAATAGGATTGCTGGTGTGTGCCCCATGAAGGCTTTCCTTATTCTTTTTAGTGCTGGAGATGGCTGCATAGCTGAAATCATTATAACTGCATTATAATGGAAAGGAGGCTTACTTCCCATAAGATGTCAGTTAAAACAAAAAACAAAAAACAAACAAACAAACAAAAAAGCTCAGGTAAGCCCTGTCTAATGGAATCTTGAGTAACTGCTGCACTCTAATTCTCTTAAGCACTACCCAACTGTGCATCCTCTGTGAGACCAACATTACACTGAAATATTATTTCCTTATTGTGATATACTGCTAAGAGGAGAATTATTGGATCCCTAGGAGTTCCAGGGGCTTCTCAATCATATCTTGCCACAACCCAATCTCATGGAGCATCATGCCACTCATCCTTCCTGAATTTTCAACCTACATCATTTCACTTCAAATATTGCTTGGTTTCTACCTCTAGTGTTGAAAAGGTTTAACATAGATGGGCTTTAAATTATAATGAAAAATAAGTGTTTCATGTATCTAAAAAGGATTAAAAAAATTTATTCAGTTAAGAAGAGCCTCCAAAACACCAAAAAGACTCAAAGAAATAAGCCTGGATGCAAAGGAAACCAGCCCAGTCACCTAATTGATGCGTTTCCCATTCACCTGAATAAGAACTCCAACCCATTACTCAGAGTGCTAGACTTGACTCTTTGTTGAGGCCCTGTACTCAGTTTACCTGTCTACGGTGAGTGCATTGGACCCATTATCTTGCAGGTTCTGTTTCTCCTTCCCAACACAGACTTTCTCAATGCTTTGAACACTTACTTTGGTGTACCATGAAAACAAGGGTGTGTCTTCAAACAGTTTTTTCATGTCCAAAGGGACAAAGAAAACATTATCTATGGCTGAGAGCAGGGAGAAGGCTGGGTAGCTGGTGTTTGAGTTCAGCTGTGTGGCATCGCTGAGCCTTTTCATAAAGAAGATGACCGGCTGGTCCGGGTAGATTTTGGCAGCAGACTCCACAGCACAGGAGACCAGTGGAGGTGGCTCCACTCGTTCAGAAGTCTCTATGAACACAATGCTTCGTCCACTGCTTAAGAGGCCTTCCTGGCCCGGAGGAGATGTGAAGAGAGGTAGGCAGGCAAAGAAGCATTGGGACCTCAGGGTGAGCCGGTATAGCAGGCCACAGGCAAACACCAGGACCAGCGACAGGGAGAGATGGAGTTCCCTCAGCATGTCCTCCAGCTCTCCCAGCCTCTTCTTTAAGCAACACAGTTCATCAGAATTCACCCTGGTGATCCTAATAGAGGCAGCACGCAAGAAAACGAATAAGAATATCACTTATCAGTTAAGATAAAGGAAGACCCCAATGAAATATGGTCAAACCTGGCAATATTTAAAAAATTCATCTTAGATTTAGATTTATATAGGAAGACAAAAACTTACTATATATACTATTAATAATAATAAACACTATAAAATACTAATATATACTATTAATTAACATAATTCTATATATACATACACACATACATATATATATATATATATATATATATATATATATATATATATATACTATTAACAGAAGAAACAGAAGGCAACCATCTCACAATTCTGATTCAATAGAGGTCAAGAATGTAGGAAATTTTGACTCACAGTCATGATTTTTTTTTAAATTACAGGAAAACCTTCTTAATCTGATAAATAATACCTGCCAGAACAATACATAAATGATAACATATAGATAGTATATAGATGAGAATCGATAGATGATAATATAAGGATAATATAGGTGACAATATATAGATTATAATATGTAGCAATCAGCCTTCTTCACACAAAATGTTCCAATAAAGCTTGACTATGGTAAAATGCCCATCATCACTCTTACTAGTCATTATTATTCTAACAATTCTAACCAAGTCAATGAAACAAAAAGAAAAGAATCACTAATATAAATATTAGAAGAGGCCAAAGTGTCACCAGTTTCCCAAACTATGACCACAGATGAAGAAAACTGAATATAATATGTTCAAAAATTAACAGAATTCAGAAGAAAATTAACCAAAGGTCTAAACTGAAAGTTAGAGGGTGACATTGTGAACACCGTTTGCAAGCATTGGAGCAGTATGTCCAACCTGAATCATCTACCGCCAAAGTCCAGGCTCCAGTTCACCACATTGTCCCGGCCAGCGGGATCTTCAGCAGAGACCCTAGAAGGGGGAATGGCGAATGATGGGACAAGAGACACAAAGAATTGACAGCAAGACAGTATTCTGATCAAGCTGCAAAATTTTATTTTTCTCAGGTGGGTTTTATAGTAAGCAGACCCGGAAACTTTCTTTGGGAAAAGATCAGGGGACTGTTGAGTTGCCAAGCAATCTAACCACAAAACATTGTTACTAATGGTCACTGTAGCAGAAAGATAAGGAAATGTTAAGTTATTTTTTAATAACTCGGGACTTGTTCAGGCAGGTCAAGTTTCTGGTTAGTGGCTCAATTCTGGACAACAAAAACTTAACTCAGGCAGGCAATATGGCATGGCTCTTGAAATTTTCTTCGGCATCTCCTCCCTTTATTTTATTTTATGGGGGAGTGTGCCCACCTGAACGGTGGTGCACCTTAACCAACCGGCTGGGGGAGACATTGACCTGACTCCTCCTAGAGCCGCTGCGGGCTTGAGAAAAAGGGTACCTTTTGGGGAGGAGAGGGCTTAGGTGTATTGGTGCCTCTAGATACCAACCTCTATGCAAGTCAGGTTTGTCTCTCAGGGAATTCAAACCAAGGGCTATTAAATAAGCCTTCCCCTGCAGTTCTTGGCCTTGCACTCAGAGGTGTCCATACCGGCTGATGCCAATAAGCATAGGTTCGGACTTTATGCTGCTCCTAAAGGAGAAGAGGACTGAGAAATATCATAGGGATCACATCCTCGATCCAACATTTCGAGCCGATGGTGATGAACCTGTATAGGTTTTGATGCCAGGGAGTCTATTTGTTTTTTGATGAATTGGATTACCCTGCCAATTATAAAAGGACCCAAAGTTACAAATAACAAGATGCTGACTAATGGTCCTGCAAAAGGCATCAAAAGGGAGAACATGGATGATTTCCACCAATCATCTGCTGCGGCAGAGAATTGCTGCTTATGTAGCTCTAGGCTAAGTTTATGTAGCTTATTTATCTGGGTTTCTACCATTCCGGACTCATTAATATAATAACAACATTCTTCCCTCAGAAAAAGGCATGTCCCACCCTTTTCTGCTGTCAGCAGGTCCAAGGCCCGTCGGTTTTGTAGGGTAACCTGTGCAAGAGAGGTTAACTGCCTCAAGAGGGAGGATAAGGATGCTGCAGAAGCCTCAATTGCTACCTGAAGTTGCTTGGATAGGTGAGCTGTTGTTATGAGGGAATGACCCAGAACTCCTCCCACCAAACCTGCAGAGGTGGCGAGGGAAATTCCGGCCACAAGGGGCAAGAGGACAGCTCTTTTTTGCTTGGGCTTGGGGGGAGTCCCATCCCAAGAACTCCGCAGGGGTCCTGAGCATAAGTTGTGGGACCAGAGTAACAGGTAGACAGAGCATGTCCTGTGGGATAGGGATGGTCAAATTTTTTTGATAGAGTGCCATTGCACCAAAAGAAAAATCCAGGGGGTGCAAAAGGATGATTGGGTAATACAGTCTGGTTGCAAAAGGGAAGGGAAACACTAGAAAAGCAAAAATCAAACTTGGAGCAGCCTGGGTCAAGAAACAAGGGTACTTCAGGGATGGGGTGGAAGCCATGAGAATTATCAGTGGTGGTGCAATTAGGGATCTGAGGCAGGGGTACTGCTATCAGGGGAGGACATCCCAAGGCTGCACATAGGAAGCATGATAAGAGATTCCCAATGCCAGTAACATTGGCAAACATAAGGCCTTCTTGGAGGAGGGAAAGCCAAGAAAATGGAGAGGAGGGGGATGATATTTGTCATTAAATTTTTTTCTTGTATAAGGATATTATGATGGACCGTAGATTGTACTTGTACATAAGAGCGCCAAATGTAAAGTCTGGAGCTAGGCCATGTGGCCGTTCGGGCCATGTACATGGCTCCTTCTACTGGACTAGTCCATTGTGAGTCCCACGGGTCCCAAACCACTAGGGAATATCCTGTAGATGTCTTATAAAATTTAGGGCCGTTCCATTCTCTCTCAATTACCTGTCCCTTAGCAGGAGGAATGGCATCGTGAATTTTGCAGTAAGAATAGGGGCATCCTACGCTTTTCTCTTTCAAGTAAGTTTTGCAATTGTGAACAGTCTGATCATACAAAAAACAGATAGCAGGAGCCACCTTGCCGGGGGAATTATGGAAATCAGTAAAGTTGAGTAAAATGGGATTCTGACATCCTTGCAAGGGGCAATCAGTGGTAGCCAATAGGTAACCAAAGGTCTGTGTTTTAGCATAATTAGTATAATTTTCAGTCAAATAAAAACGCCATGCAAATGGGGATGTTTCAACCGGTCTCTGGTCCTGATAAGAAGGTAGAGGCAGCAGCAAGATCCAGAATATCCAGGGAAATTTTCCCAGTTTTTTCTTCATCAGCATCTGTAAAGAAGGAGAAGGAAAGGGAAAAAACGACCTCAGCTATCCTTTTCCCTGGGTGATTGGTTAGAGTTGACTTGTTTAACTAATCTCTCAGGGAGCCAACGAAGGCCTCCCTCTGTTTGGTCATAGATGCATGCTGACCCTCGACCCCAAATCAGGACTGGGTCGGCCCTTTCCACTGGGCAGTTAAAGAGTCTCACCACATGACCAATGCTTGGTGGCTTTGAGTTTGTGGATGCCAAAAATGACCCGCTGCAGACCTTTCATTCTTGTCCAAGGTAAGGAAATTAAGGACAAAAAGTGCATGATGTAAAAGATTTCGGGGTTGCCTCGTGTATCATACAGGCTTCCCTTCTTTAATTTATGAAGCATGGATTTTAGAGTCTGATGAACACGTTCAACGATGCCCTGGCCCTGGGGGTTGTAAGGAATGCCAGTGACATGCTTAATCTGAAGTTGTTGGCAAAAAGATTGAAAATTTTTTCTAGTATATCCTGGGCCATTATCAGTTTTTATAACTTTAGGCTTTCCTAGGACAGAAAAGCATTGTAAAATATGGGAAATAACATTTTTGGAGGCCTCTCCGGCCTGGAGAGAGGCAAATATAAAACCACTAAAGGTATCAACTGTAACATGTATGTATTTAAGTTTGCCAAATTCAATTAAATTAGTGACATCCATTTGCCAAATTTCATTGGGAACCAAGCCCCGGGGGTTAACTCCCAGATGTTGAACAGGGAGGGAGACAGCACAGTCAGTACAATTTTTAACAATTTCTCGGGCCTGTTCTCAGGTAAGCTTAAACAACAAACGAAGGGAATGAGCATTTAAATGGTGAAGAGAGAGTGTGCTTGGGCAGCCTGAGAAAGGGATCCTGCAAGAACAGGAAAAACTAATCGTGTGGCTGCATCAGCCAAGGCATTTCCTTCAGATAGAGGACCAGGCAATTTTAAATGGGCCCATAGACTGCCAATAAAAAAGGGGCACTGCCTAGCCATAATCAGGGAGCGCAGCTGAAGAAAAAGTGGAGCTGCATTGGTAGAGGGTTTAATAAAGGGAACAGTTTCCAATAAGGGAACAGAATGGGCAACATAAGCACTATCAGTATACAAATTAAAGGGTTGAGAATGAAATAATTGAAAAACTTGAATGACTGCATAAAGTTCAACAAGCTGTGCTGAGGAATATGGGGAGAGGCAAGAGGTAGCCTTTCCATCCACAACATAGGCGGCAACTCCATTGGCTGAGCCATTTGTAAATATCAGGGGAGCCTCCCTTATAGGTTTTGAGGCAGTTAATTTGGGGAAAACAAAGGAATGAATTCTGGCAAACTGTAACAAGGGATCACTAGGATAATGGTTATCGATAGTACCAAGGAAGGAGGAGCAGGCAATGGGCCATTCATCATTTGTTTGAAGCAGCCAATCTAATTGTTCTTGCGTATAGGGGACAACTATGGAATCAGGATCTTTTCCAAAGTATTGGCGATTTGTTTCTCTGCCCTTAATAATTAGCTTGGCCATTAAAGATGGATAAGTGGCCAGGACCTTTGAGGGAGAGGTGGATAGGTGGACCCAGAGTAGGGGATTCCCTCTTTTTTCTTTTCTGATGGTTATTTGTTGCCAGAAGACTCCTGTGGGTACATGGGACGTTGCAAAAGCAATGTATAACAGGGGGTCAGAATAGGATATCTGGAAAACAGTTTGGTTTTGAATAGCTTTATTGACTATAGCCAGAGAGGCCTGGGCCTCAGGCATAAGCTTTCTGGTGGATGAAGGGTTTGAGTCTCCTTTTAGAATCTCATTAAGGGGGACCAGTTCATCAGTGGTAAGTTTTAAGTAAGGTCTGAGCCATTGAATATCACCTAATAATTTTTGGAAATCGTTTAGGGTTTGAAGATGGGAAGTTCGTAATTGAATCTTTGGGGTTAAGACTCGTTGTTGATAAAGCTCAAAACCCAGGTAAGGATAGGGATCTGCTAATTGGACTTTGTCAGGGGCAATTTGAAGTGCCCTTGTTGAAAGGCTATAGATTAGCTCCTGATAGCACTGGACGAGTTGGTCTTGATGTTGACCTGCCAAAAGAATATCATCCATATAATGGAGAATATAGATGGAAGGCCACTTTACTCTGATTGGATCTATTGCTTGAGCCACATATTTTTGGCATAGAATGGGACTATTTGCCATTCCTTGGGGCAGGACCCTCCATTGGAAACGTGGCATTGGTCCCTGGAAATTAATTTGGGGGACACTAAAAGCAAAATGTGATTTATCCTCAGGGTGTAGAGGAATAGTAAAAAAAAACAATCTTTGAGATCAATAACAATTTTATGGTACCCAGAAGGAATTGCCACCGGAGAGGGCAAGCCAGGCTGTAAGGCACCCATAGGAGCCATGACCTTATTTATGGCCCTAAGGTCTTGTAATAAACTCCATTTTCCTGATTTCTTTTTAATAACAAAAATAGGTGTATTCCACAGGGAGTTTGTTGGTTCGATATGACCTGCAGCAAGTTGTTCCTGTACTAACTCTATAACAGCCGCAACCTTTTCTTTTGTTAAAGGCCATTGATCAATCCAAACAGGATCACTTGTATTCCAGGTAATTTTATCTGCATGGGGTACAGGAATGTCAATGGCCATTAGGATAAATTTTGAGAAGACCCTAATCCAGCCCTATCATTTTTAACAGATATTGGGATAGGTGTTTTAATGCCCTGAGAATTTTTTCCTAAGCCCTTGCCAGGAAGGAAACCTTGTTTAAGCATCTGATTGGGGCCGGGCGGTGGTGCACGTCTTTAATCCCAGCACTCGGGAGGCAGAGGCAGGCGGATTTCTGTGAGTTCGAGGCCAGCCTGGGCTACCAAGTGAGTCCTAGGAAAGGCGCAAAGCTACACAGAGAAACCCTGTCTTGAAAAACCAAAAAAAAAAAAAAAAAAAAAAAAAAAAAAAAAAAGCATCTGATTGGTGACAATTTCATTGGGACTGCACATGATGACATTCATTTGGGTAAGAATATCTCGGCCCCAGAGATTAATAGGTAGGCCAGGGACAACAAAAGGTGTAACAGTACCAGAATTGCCTTCTTCATCAGTCCATCTAAGGACCTGTGAACTCAGTTGAGGGTTTGAAGTCTGGCCAGTGCCTTTAAGATGGGTGTGGGATGTGGTAAGAGGCCACGAAATGGGCCAATCTCTATGGGATATAACAGTGGTATCAACTCCTGTGTCCAAAATTCCTTGGAAGGTTTTGCCATTAAGCTTGAGAGTTAAGAGGGGGCGGGATTGGGAAATTTGTTGAAACCAATAAACATCGGAGGAACTGGGACCATCCTCAAAGCGGGCAATTTTTTTATACTTAACGCTTGAATGTCGGAGAGGACGTAATAGGAGTTGGGCAATGCAGGTGCCTGGTGAATAGTAATCATGCCTGTACTTGTAGAGGCAAGAATCTTAAGTTCTCCAGTAAAATCATTATCAATAACCCCTGGGAAAATGTGAATCCCTTGAAGGGTGGTGCTAGCTCTTCCAATGATTAGGCCAAAGGTATCGGGAGGTAAGGGGCCATAGACTCCGGTATTTAGGAGCTGAGGGCCCATTTCAGGGGTCAATATTGACTGGGTGGTGGAACAGAGGACCAGTCCTGCACTCCCTGCGGTTGCTCTCCAGAGATCTGAAATGGATTGGTGGGGTTGGGGAGTGGCTGAGTCTGGGCAGTGGGGACAAACCTGATAGCCCCTGAGGTTGAACTCTGGGTGGGGGCCAGGGGCTGGCCCCTCTGAAAGTTTCCCTGCTGTTTAGGAGGTAATGGTTGACCCTGTGCATTTGTTTTGGATCTGCATTCTGAAACCCCATGTTTGCCCCTGCCCCACCGCTGGCAGAGAGAAGTGGGGGGAGGGCGCTCATTGAATGCTGCACGAGGCAGAGTGTATTCTCGGGAGAAATGCCCAGGTTTACAGTTAAATCAGGTTTTAGGGTCTTTGTTGGCTGCACAGAGGGCAGCTCCGATGGTGAGCCCCATGGCATGGGCAGAGCCAATTCCTGAGCATAGCCTGACGTAATCAGAAAGTTCAGACTTAGCACGATGGGGACGAATGGCAGCCTGACAGGCAGGATTGGCGTTTTCAAATGCTAGATGTTTTACGAAAGCACTTTCATTTTCGCCATCGCCGAGAAGCCGCTCAGCAGCGTCATTTAGGCGGCTGACAAAGTCACTATAAGGCTCATCAGGCCCCTGCCGAATCTTTGCTGGGGAGGTGGTAGCCGACCCTTTAGGCGGCAAATGTTTCCAGGCTTTTAGACCTGCATTTTGAATTTGTATTAATAAGCCTGGAGCAAAGCAGGCTTCAGTTTCATTTTTCTCATAGGGGCTGTTAACCAGGAGCTTTTTAAGAGTCCATCTTTTGGAGGATTTTTTTTTTTTTTTTTTTTTTGTATTGCATTGAGCCATCTCCCTACAATTTTCAGTAAAATCAGTTTTCCATAAAACATAATCTCCACCTGAAAGTGTAGCTCTGGCCAGGAAAAACCAATCATTAGGTATAAGCCAATGGTCACTCCCATTTTCTAAAAGGGCCAAAGTAAAGGGAGCTGTAGGGCCATAATTGGCAACTGCTGCCTTAAGTTTTTCAAGATATTTAAGACTGAGGTGTTTGTATTTTTGGGAAGTTTCGAGGGCTTTATCCTCAGAGGCGGAGCCCTCAGATCAGCTACCTTCATTATCTGAGTGTTCAGATGCTTTACCCTCAGTATCAGGGGATGATGAGCTTGTAACTCCTGCAGCCTAGTCAGGCTCCTCCTTAGCAGTCTGGCTGTGAGTTACCGGGAAGGCATAAAGAGAGTGAGAAGCTTTAGCAGGAGGAGCCTTTTTTAGATTTGCTTTTGTGGGTACCTTTTTTGGGCTGTTTTTAGTATCCCCTGGGCTATTTTTAAGGTCTTTTTGGGATTTTAAGGCTAATGTGGTTAATTCTTTATCAACGGCACGGAGTTCTTTTATGAGTTGAAGATGTTCGTGCTTTTGTTGGAGGACCTCCTTGAGGGAGGAAACCTCACTGAGGAGAAGGCTCTTGGCTCTTTGTAAGAGGGCAGAGGTTTCCTCATCCTCAATAACAGGTGCACAAAAGGGTGATGCAGAGGCCATCACCCTGTGGTGGAAACTGGTAGGGAGGGGTTTAAAAGGAGAAAGTTTGGTGGTGGGTGTGTTTGAGAAGGGGGGCCAATCAGGATTATGATACTTGGCAGCTTCTTCCTCTAAGGAGGCTTTCTCCTCTGGGGTTAAATCATCTTCAAAATTTTTGAGGGAAGGGTATACATCTTTGAGGAAAAGGGGGGAGGAGGGTGGTTGTTCTGGGGGGGGGGGGGGTGACAGGGCAGCCGGAACAATTTTAGACATGGGTGGTTCAGGAATATTAATACTGACAGAATGACAGACAGAGGGTGGATGGGAGAACTCTTTTAAGGCTTTTTCTCCCTCCTTAATTAATTTTTGAACATCAAGGGAATGATTATAAGTTTTTAAGACATCATTAATTAAATTCCAGTAGGAAAAAGTTTGGACGGGGACCTTTTCAAGACCAAAGGTCTGGTAAAAATCATTTAAACAGTCACCAACCCGTCTCCAGGGTTTTTCATCTATGGTTCCATCTTGGGGAAACCAAGGACAGACTTAGTCCAATATAGTCAAGAAATTTTTTTAAGTCTTTCTTCTTAACCCTAGTTCCTCATGTCTTGAAAGACTGTTTCAGTCCCGAAATAAACAAATCCTGTTTATTAAATGCTTGTCCCATAGTAAACTTACCTTGCATCATCACGTTAAAACTCCTCCAGATCTGACTCACGGCCGGGTGTTTCCGTGGCGATCACTGATCGGACCTTCGCTCATGGAGCCGTCTTCCACGGTGGTCCAACTCTTAGGCAGGCCTGCCTTGGTGTGTGATGACTTTCACCACTCCTCCATGTCCTTGAGCCCCACATTGGGTGCCAGTTGTCCCGGCCAGCGGAATCTTCAGCAGAGACCCTAGAAGGAGGAATGGCGAATGACAGGACAAGAGACACAAAGAATTGACAGCAAGACAATATTCTGATCAAGCTGCAAAATTTTGTTTTTCTCAGGTGAGTTTTATAGTAAGATATAGCTAGAGTTTTCCTGCCTGGCCCACAGTCAGGACAAATCTCTCTCACCTGCCAGTCCCACAGCCATCAGACCCAACCAAGTAAACACAGAGACTTATATTGGTTACAAACTGTATGGCCATGGCAGGCTTCTTGCTAACTGTTCTTACAGCTTAAATTAATCCATTTCCATTAATCTATACCTTGCCACATGGCTCGTGGCTGTTTGTCATCATGGCGGCTGGCAGTGTCTCTCTGACTCAGCCTTCCACTTCCCAGCTTTATTCTTCTCCTTGTCCCACCTATACTTCCTGCCTAGCCAATGGCCAATCAGTGTTTTATTTATTGACCAATCAGCAACACATTTGCCATACAGAACATCCCACAGCACTTCCCCTTTTCTTTTTTTTTTCTTTCTTTTTTTTTTTCAAAAAGGAAGGTTTTAACCTTAACAAAGTAAAATTAAACATAATTTGGGAATTTGGGCGTAGCTTCTCTTACTACTTCCTGCTGGAGGGGGGCGCTGTATCTTATGGGGATACAAAGAAAATTTTAGAATTATGGAATAGTCCATGAGGGTATATCGTCTGAGCCAGTTGCCTTCAAATCGTTCTGGATGTTGGATCATCTGGGCCATGGTGTCATTGGAGACCTTTCAGGGGGTCTTGGCTGATCAAATCTGATGTATCTTAATCTGGAACAAATCCATAGCCTTTGGCTTCCTGTGGGAACAAAAGCAGAGACTCTTTTCCAAAGCAACATATCCTTACATCCAAATTTTGAAGTCAAGGTACCTTTAAAATATACATTTTGGCCTAACTCAACAGCTTTTATGATCAAATGTTTTTCTGCAGTTAAAAATCCCAAAGACAACACAATCCAGATTCTCTGTGTAATATTCATCTTTATGTGGCTTATTTTTTATATTAATTTTACTGTCTCTTTAAATACTTTATTTTTTTCAAACTATGTATTTGTTTATATAACTGTATATATTCCTTTTTCTCTCTCTTCCAAGCCTATGTATATTTTACACACATTGTAAACTATTACATCTGAATCTGTCTTATTGTGAATCTATTGCTTTAAACTGCATCAGCTGTGAATGCTGGCTCCGCCCACCTCAGCTTCCCAACATGGCTATGTTTACCATCAGCTCTGGGAGCTATCGTGGGTCTATGCTTTTATCCAAGCAGCGTGTAGCCCAGAAACCTCTTTTTTTTTTTTTTTTTTTTTGGTTTTGTACTAGCAAAGTCTAAATCCACCATGCAGCTTAATGTGCCACTTGCAGAGGCTTCATTCCCGCCAAACTGCAGGTCGAGCACACACGCTAGGAATCCACCAGTAGCTCAAACCGGCAGCTGCCGCTCATTTGAGAGAGACAATGAGGAACTGTTTTTAGCTCCGTTTTAGAATCTTTTTTTCTCAGGTTTTAGGTGGAAACTCTTGCCACCATGTTGGACGCCATTTGTAGCTAGAGTTTTCCTGCCTGGCCCACAGTCAGGACAAATCTCTCTCACCTTTACTTAGCCGGGTCTGAGCGGCTGTGGGACTGGCAGGTGAGAGAGATTTGTCCTGACTGTGGGCCAGGCAGGAAAACTCTAGTTACAGTAAGAAGACCAGGAAACTTTCTTTGGGAAATGATCAGGGGACTGTTGAATTGCCAAGCAACCCAACCAAGCAACCTAACCACAAAACATTGTTGCTAATGGTCACTGTAGCAGAAAGATAAGGAAATGTTAAGTTATTTTCTAATAACTCAGGACTTGTTCAGGCAGGTCGAAAGTTTCTGGTTACTGGCTCAATTCTGGACAACAGAAACTTAACTCAGGCAGGCAATATGGCATGGCTCTTGAAATTGTCCTCGGCACCACAGTGGCTCCCTCTCTGCAGAAGGGAACTTGAACTCAAGCTGACTCCAGGACAGCAGGAATCTCAATTCCTAAAAAGCCCATTTTTTGCCTTCTACAAAACTCTTTCAAAAAACTCAAATCCGGGAGCCCAGAACTTACTTTCCAGCCAGAGACTTGCAGCTCACCAGTATTTGAGATCTTAGAGTGAGGACACGTTTTTCCTGTATACATACTGATAACTCACTCTTCCAATTCAACCACACAGAGGAAAGTAAATCATTGGCAGGAGATTAAGAATAAACCTAAGAACTCCCCAGGAAGCTCCTCCCTTCACTAAGCTCCTCCCTAACA
Source organism: Peromyscus eremicus (assembly GCF_949786415.1). Classification (NCBI taxonomy): domain Eukaryota; kingdom Metazoa; phylum Chordata; class Mammalia; order Rodentia; family Cricetidae; genus Peromyscus; species Peromyscus eremicus. The sequence continues at coordinate 93,882,853 of NC_081422.1, read as the reverse complement.
CCCTAAAGTAAGTATGTGGGGATAATAGGAGTTCACAAGATGTTTCAGATGACCCACTTACGTGGCTTGGCAAGCCTGTTTGGGGATCTATCATGGGGGCTCCAAGAGGATCCTCTCAGGTGGAGGAAACTATATGAGAGCATGATACTGGCGCCATCATGCCACACACTTGCTCAGTTTAGCTTGAATCAAACTCATGAGCAAAGTCTTGTGAAAGGTTCTTTACCAGACAATCTGTAAACTGACCCAGATTTCTCCTTTGCAATCATGATTAAAAATTTTGATGAAAAGAAAAGAAAGCTTGTTTGCACCATCAAAGCAGTGGACAAACTCCAGAAGTTTAAAGGCCCAAGGATGTACAATGGGAATGGACCCTCCAGTGCCAGCTACAATGGCTGCAGGAGGGGCCTTTTTTGCCTTGATGTACCATTGTGGGGTAGGAACTTCTCATAAAGTCAGCTTGATCACCCTCAACCAATGTGGGTTTCCCCAAGGTATCTTCACCCTCCATGGTCTAGCCCCATGGTCCCTGATGTGAGCATTCAACAAACCTCTTCAAAGCTGTTCTTTGGCCAGGCAGTGGTAGCCTTTAATCCCAGCACCCAGGAGGAAGATGCAGGTGAATCTCTGAGTTTGAGACCCGCCTGCCTGGTCTACAAACAGAGCAAGTTCCAGGACAGCCAGCAATACACAGAGAAACCTTGTCTCAGAAAAACCAAAAGGAAGGAAGGAAGGAAGGAAGGAAGGAAGGAAGGAAGGAAGGAAGGAAGGAAGGAAGGAAGGAAGGAAACTGTTCTCTACTCAGAGAAGCACCTGTCCTCAGCCCAGAGCTTCCTCTCAGGCAAAAACAGGTTCCCCCGGATGCTGTAGTATGATCAGGGATGCACCCTACTGGACAGACTGTGGATCCAATCCTACATTAAGGGAGCTGAAGCTGTCCCATTTCTCGATCTCTCTGCGTTTCTTTGTCTGAGCATCCCCAGAACCAGCTCTTGGTTCTCCACCTGCTCCTCCTTTGGGAAATGGATTTCTTATGTGGCTCTGATCAACTCTGGGCTCAAGGTAATCTGGCATCTTTTGAGAGTTCTTAGAGTGAATAGATGTGGGCGTTCTTTCCTACAGACAGGCAGAAAGATTAGCAGTCCTGCTGCCTGCTTGAGGCTAACTAGAGAGCTGGGTTTGTGGAAGAGACAGACGCCTTGTTCCTAGTTGGGTCTAGCTGCTTGTACACTGGCATAAACAAATGAGCCAGTGGTCAAGAAAACAGTGACAGAGTTAGTGGTCTTTTCAGTGGGGCATGGGTGTGAGTCTGAGTGATGTGAAATCTCAAACATCACAGTAGATCTTGCCGGTCAAGCACCAGGCAGAATGATGCCTACATCTGTCACAGGCCGAGAGCTCTAGGACTCTGAGAAGTGCAGAAAATAACCTACTTCAGGTTCACCTTGGAGATGAAATGACTAAAGAAGAACCCTGACTTCCCACCAGGGAGAAGAGGAAGGACAAAAAAGGTGGAGTCAGGCAGAGGTGTCCGCACACCTGTGATTCCAGCACTGGACAGGTAGAGGCAGGGAATCAGGAGTTCAGAGTTATCCTCAGCCACAGAGTTATCCTCGAGGCTAGCCTGAGATAAACGCTATCCTGCCTCAAAAATAAAACAAAAATTACTGTAGATGGGCTCCTGATAAAAACATAAAGCTGCTTGCTCCCTGGGTAATTGTTTTTAATTTATGAATGAAATTTAGATCCTCACCCTGTGTGAGTTGGTGGGATGTGTCCAAAATGCAAATTACAGGTCCTGAGGAATGTTTAGGACCACAGCTGGACGTTTTTCCCTGATCTTCCTGAAAGATTTGATCACTCCACATGGAACTTCCAAGGGTGTGTAGACATCCTTTGGGGGGCGGGGAATAAGACTCCTTCCCTTCCTTCTACTCTCCTTTCTACTACACTTAGCCAATACATGCCCAGTTTCTGTCTATTCAGGATGAGGTCACAGCAGAGTCTCTTAACTCAGACTTCATGGACCCCAGCATCCACAAGGATGGGTTTCAGGAAGATGGGGCCCCACAACAACGACTCTACCCAGTCCAGAATGATGCCATGGTACTCAGAACATTACTCAATGGTCAACCTTGGAGCTTTTTCAATCTTTTGTCCCTATGCATACCCTTTGATAATCTCAATTAGAAATAGTTCAGGATTTGGATCGAATCACCTGTTTGCATAAAGGACCCACTGTATCAGGCCAGGAAAGTTAGAAGGATCTTTAACAGTAAATGTTTATTGACTTGAATTGCACGTAAAAAGTACATTGTGCCTCTCTGTAGCTTCTTTGAACTAGGGTTTATTGTGAGACGGAAATGCTTAAGCCAGAAGCACTCATCCTATTTGCTTTGGCTTTTAATGCCACGGTTCTGGATTTTAACATATTTGTGAAGCAAGTGGGACTGATAAACTTGTTAAAACATTCAGCCACTAGCAGCCCAAGACAAATTATCCAAGGCGATAGCTTGTCCACGTAGCCAATTCCATTCCTCAAGCAAACAAAGCCCAAAAGGGTTTTGTTTGGCTGGATGTGAATAGATGGAGAGACAGCTAGACACGGGCCTCCTCTTACCGCAGAGTGGCAAACAACCAGGTAGCATGGTGTTTGGGAACCCATGAAGAAATAGTAAAAGAGGTGATGCATGCTTAGAAGTTATGATATCATTAACACTGAAAAATACAATTTTAAACTAGAAGTCAGTGACTTAATGCCATCATACCTTGCAATGTATTTTAAACTATCTTAGACTCCCAGTAAAACGGTCCTAATCTTTCTTTCTTTTTTATTAGAGCATACCTAAATTAAACATAACCCTGTGTACAAAACCTTGCACAGTTATCAAGCATATTTCTTGATTTGCTTTAATTTGATAACACATGTAATTACCCCCTGCCTTTAACATTTATTTGCAGATAAAAACAGCTGCTGGGAGATAAAGTAAAAATAAATGTTCTTGGTGAGATACTCGTACTCACCGAAACCACTTTTTAAGGCTGTGTGGCCAAGCCCTCTGATCCAGAGTTGAATTCCATCTTCCACAAGGGAAGTGGGAACATCTTCGACCTACCCACACTGCCCACATGGCACAGGACTGTCTGAGGGACCGAGCGTATCTCAATACAGCTGACAGAAACTGTTACAGGTTACTATTATGTCATATCCCCACCCCAAATATACCTAATCTCAACGAGATGTATTTGGAGATCAAACTAGGGAGGGATAATTAGATTCAGATTAAATCTCCCTCTTTTTTGGCAAAAGTAGCAAGATAACTTTATTTGAAGTGAAATAATTACACAGATTAAAGGAGAGATATATTGTGAATACTAACAGCAGGCACATGAGTCCAGGGTATGGGCCAGATTAAGACTTTTATAAGAAGACCAGTCTCTCTCTCTCTCTCTCTCTCTCTCTCTCTCTCTCTCTCTCTCTCTCTCTCTCTCTCTCTCTCTCCCTCCCTCTCTCTTCCCAAAATGGTAAGAAACAAATGTCTTCTGTTTAAGCCACCCAGTGTGTGGAATGTTGTTGTAGCAGACTGAGCCATGGCAGAAACGCCATGGTAAGCTTCCACATGACAATCTGTTTTTTAGCTCTAGAGGACGCTAAAACTGCTCTTAAGAATTAGAACCGAGGGGCTGGAGAGGTGGCTCAGAGGTTAAGAGCACTGCTTGCTCTTCCAAAGGTCCTGAGTTCAATTCCCAGCAACCACATGGTGGCTCACAACCATCTGTAATGAGATCTGGCGCCCTCTTCTGGCATGCAGGCATACATGTAGGCAAAACACTGTATACATAATAAATAATCAAATCTTTAAAAAAAAAAAAAAAAAGAATTAGAACCGAGGACCAGTAAGACAGCCCAGGGGGTAAGGCACTGGCTTCAAATCTGATATGTACAGCTCAGCTCAATCCTTGGAAGCACATGGTGGAAGCAGACAATGGGCTCCTGAAAGAACAGGACCAGGTGTCATGGGGTGGGAACGGTCTGCATACACAACAGATCACCGCAGCAGGAGGGAACTTTCTGGTCTATGGCCATGTCTTTTTTTTTCCTCCCAGATAGAGATCCATCTCCTTTTTCCCACTGTCACTATACACACAGGACCCCAAGTTAGAAGTCACAGGGCTGCTGTGGGATGGTCTGTATGTCAAATGTGTTGCTGATTGGTCAGTAAATAAATCACTGATTGGCCATTGGCTAGGCAGGAAGTATAGGCGGGACAAGGAAAAGAATTCTGGGAAGTGGAAGGCGGAGGTAAAGAGACACTGCCAGCCGCCATCAGGACAAGGAAGATGTAAGGTACCAATAAGCCATGAGCCATGTGGCAAAGTAAAGATTAATAGAAATGGGCTAAATATAAGAGTAAGAGCTAGACAATAACAGGCCTGAGCTAATGGCCAAGCAGTTTAAATAATGTAAGAGTCTATGTGTTTATTTTGTAAATGGGCTCTGAGACTGGCGGGACTTGGTGGTGGGAGCTGGAGAGAAATTCTCCAGCAACAAATGGCGCCCAACGTGGGGCAAGAGTTTCCACCTAAAAACTTAGAAAAAAGATTCTAAAACGGAACTAAAAACAGCTTCCTAATTGTCTCTCTCAAATGAGCGGCAGCTGCCGGTTTGAGCTACTGGCGGGTTCCTAGCGTGCGCTCTCGACCTGCAGTATGGTGGGAATGAGGCCTCTGCAAGTAGCACATTAAACTGTGTGGTGAATTTAGCCTTTGCTAGTACAAAACAAAAAAAGAGGTTTCTGGGCTACACGCTGCTTGGATAAAAGCATAGACCCACGATAGCTCCCAGAGCTGGCGATAAACGTAGCCATGTTGGGAAGCTGAGGTGGGCGGAGCCAGCAGCCACAGCTGCTGCAGTTTAAGGCAAGAGATTCACAATAAGACAGATTCAGATGTAATAGTTTACAATGTATGTAAAAGATACGTAGGCTTGAAAGAGACAAAAAAGATGATATATAGAATTATAGAAACAAATACATAGTTTTAAAAAATAAAGTCATTAAAGAGACAATAAAGATAATATAAAAAATAAGCCACATAAAAATGGATATTACACAGAGAATCTGGATTGTGTTGTCTTTGGGATTTTTAACTGCAGAAAAACATTTGATTGTAAAAGCTGTTGAGTTATGCCAATATGTATATTTTAAAGGTACCTTGACTTCAAAATTTGGATATAAGGATATGTTGCTTTGGAAAAGAGTCTCTGCTTTTGTTTCCACAGAAAGCCAGAGACTATGGATTTGTTCCAGATTAAGATACATCAGGTTTGACCAGCCCAGACCCCCTGAAAGGTCTCCAATGACACCATGGCCCAGATGATCCAACATCCAGAATGGTTTCAAGGCAACTGGCTCAGACGATACAGCCTCAGGGACTACTCCATGATCCTAAAATTTTCTTTCTGTCTCCAGAAGATACAGCGCCCCCCTCCAGCAGGAAATAGTAAGAGAAGCTACGCCCAAATTCCCAAATATACCAAGCTGGCTTTAGAGATGGAATTGGCTCACTCCCCCTCTAAACCCAGACATATTGCTCAAAAAAAAAAAAAAAAATGGTTAAGAGATTCTTGTGTCCCAAATCAAAAGAGCCCTCTGATATGGGACAGAGAAAAAACAGTATTTTTATTTAAATCAGGTTGATTCTAAATACAATCTCTTTCTAAAACAAAAAGGGGGATAGTTTAGATATGATAGGATGAAAGGATAGATTAATGAACCTACTTTTAAAGAGTAACAACTTGTTTAAAATGTTTTACATTGCTATAGATTTTAGTTTATTGATACAAATTTAAACTTAATTTTGTTATACTGTATATATATTTCTATTCTTGTTTGAGGTATTATGTTTATGTAACTCATTTAAAATTGTAATGGATAATTAAAAAATAGATTAATAGTTAGTCATCTATGATAATATTTGTAGCCATGTTAGTTAAATCTTCTAGGTATACATAGATATATTTCAGATAGATAGGTAGTCTTCAAACACTTCAAAGACCTACAGAATATGGCATTTAAAATGTTTTAATTAGACTTTTTGGACAGTGAGACATGTCTGCTCCTGACAGCACCGATTTACTTCAGAGAGGAGGATGGGCATCGAAGACACTCCATACGGAATTTATCTTCACCTTGACAAAAATAGCCATTTGGGCAAGAAACTGTTCTTGCCTGGACTGCCTGATCAACTGGACATGCAGGACCCATACAAAGGTGACCACTGAACTTTGCTTGACAAAATGGTCCTTCAGGTTCCTGCTTTGCAGAGAAAACTGCCAGACATTCTACAGGACACAGAGAAAAATGAATAAGAGACTCTAGGCCTATGGGCTGAAGACAGATGCCCCAACTTTACAAGAGAACTTTGAATGACTGTCCAGGCTGCCAGCTGTCTCTGTCTACCCTACAAGACTCCTAAAAGTTGCTTATATCCTTCTCCATTTCTCAGGTAGTAATATATCCTTCTGAGGTCTTTGATGTGGTTAAAGACTAGATACTTACAATTTTCCTTAGTTATAATAAAAGATAAGTTAGATATAAAACCTTAAACTTACAAATAGAAGATAGATAGGATCTCTTCTTTAATATTATAACTGTAATTCTTGCTTGATAATTGTTTTGTTATATGTAATTTTACTATGTTAAAGTTAAAACCTTCCTTTTTAAAAAAAGAAAAGGGGAAGTGCTGTGGGATGGTCTGTATGTCAAATGTGTTGCTGATTGGTCAGTAAATAAATCACTGATTGGCCATTGGCTAGGCAGGAAGTATAGGCGGGACAAGGAAAAGAATTCTGGGAAGTGAAAGGCGGAGGTAAAGAGACACTGCCAGCCGCCATCAGGACAAGGAAGATGTAAGGTACCAATAAGCCATGAGCCATGTGGCAAAGTAAAGATTAATAGAAATGGGCTAAATATAAGAGTAAGAGCTAGACAATAACAGGCCTGAGCTAATGGCCAAGCAGTTTAAATAATGTAAGAGTCTATATGTTTATTTTATAAATGGGCTCTGAGACTGGCGGGACTTGGTGGTGGGAGCTGGAGAGAAATTCTCCAGCAACACAGGGCCATTCTCAGCTCTCCTTCCTCCTAGAGTATAATTGTGTGTAAACACAAGTTCTCTGAGAAGCAGATACCAAGATGGTGTTAACTCTGCATAGACTTTACAAGGACACTAGTGATGTGGCTTTTCAAAGTGGGCACATTGTTTTGTATGGCTGAGACAGCTATCAGCTCACAATGAGAGTCTGGGAGAACCCTGGCAGGAAATATGGCAGGCTGCCTGACTTAAGACTGTCCTTGGCTAAGACAGACTCAGCCAAGTCTCTGAGAGCCTGGTATTAGCAGAATCCTGTGTGTCCCAGGAATAAGACTTGAGGGATCTTGTTACGCATAGTCATTGGCTAGAAGCAGCCTGCAGGAGGAGCCTGCAGGAGGAGCCTCACAGCAAACTCACAGCAGGATCCCCTTGGCTGCAGCTGTGCACCCTGCCCCTGACACCCACCTCAGTCATACTCTGCATAGAGGTCCGTGAGAAAGCATTCTCATGACTGCCACATGACACCCCTGGAGCTGTCCATATCTGTCTCCCTCCGTGAGCTCATGAAATGGTGTCTCTGTGATTCCATTTCTTCATGAGGGGAAAGAACCAGTATGGAGTTCAGCAAGATGAACTGTAGTCCCCCCTCATCAAGTAGACGTGACAAGCCTGCAACTCATCATCCCCCTCCTGCTATACTTGCTGAATTCCCTTCCCACTCTCTCGCTCTCTCAGAGGCTACCTCACCATGTGTTGGTAGCTTAGCTGATGTACAGCTTGCCTTCCTGAGGTGCCTGAATGCTCAACAGCCATACCTTTCTCAGTTTAGGTTTGCCATATGTCTGTCTACACCAGGAAGCACGAAAGTTGATTTCCTGTCTGTCTTTTTGTCTACCTACCTACCATTACCTAGATACCCACATGCCTATCAACCATTGGACTTATTTCTCTGGAGAACAAATAACCAACAGAAGAGACCTAAAGTGGTTGACCAACCTTGACTCGCAATAAGCAGTTGGTTTCCTCTATAAATATTTCCATTTCAAGGACTTTGTGTTGACCTCTATCTCTGACAGTTTGGACAGTCAGAAGCAGAAGTGAGACTGCACTTAGCCATTGGGCTGGTGAGTTCGTACCTGGTCTCCATATTTGCCTTGATAGCTTTTCCATTCATTTTGCTTATCACACCAGTTCTGGGTGGTGACGATGGCTATGCCACCAGGAGTCCTCAGTGTTTCTGTGAGCTGTCTGACCATTGTTCCAGTTTTCACTTCTCTAAAAGTGGTGAGGGTAAGCATCTCCTCACCTGTAGGCTAGCTGCTTTTCCTTGTCTGTGGGCGTCTTCATGCATTTAGCTTATTTTTTCTCTTGGGTTCTCTGTCTCTGTAATTGTGAAACTCTAATTCCTCATAGAATATTCATGCCCCATGTAATTTTTAAGCATTTCAACAATCCTGTAGCAATATGCTATCTGGATAAGTACAACTTTGGTCATGCATTTATCAAATAGTCTTATTTTAATGTAATAAATATGGGTCTTTTTTGAGGATATGTGTTTTGGGTGCCTTTCTGAAAAAGAACATCATTCCTAAGTCACAAAGGTATTTTTCCTCTTTTGTTTCTTCCTTTCTTTCTTTCTTTCTTCCTTCCTTTTCTCCTTTCTTTCTTTTTACCGTTTCTTAGTTCACATTATGTTTATTCCTCCATCTTTGGCTCATGTTTGCACATGGCAAGACTTGAAGACCGATTCTCCTTCTGTCTACTGGGAACAAGTTCTCTATCATCTATTCAGCACTCATGCCTTCTGCATGGGCTATGGTGTAGGTGCTGCCACACGGCCCATCTCCACATCTGCTGCCCAGATTATGCACCTCTGTCTGCAGTAGATGTTGAAGGACTGTGTCCTTTTCTGATTTCCCAGCATGCCCTTGGTTCAGCTGCACCAAAAGGACAAATGGCTTGAAGGTAGAAGCCACACTGAAGACTTGCCTATCCTTAGGATAAGAGAAATGAATGAGGAGTTAGGTAGGAAACAGGTTTTTAAACTGTGACTGGACAGAACATATTCTTGACAGAATTTTTTTTAGAAAGGGAAAAGGAAGAAAAGAGAGGAAGAAGGGTGAGAATGAGAAAGAGAAATAAGCAGCAGGAGCAGAAGATTTCCGAAGGGACAGATTGAAAGAATCTGGGAGCAAAGAGACTGTTAGTAAAGAGACACTGGTCTGCCAGGCATGGTGGCGCACGCCTTTAGTCCCAGCACTCGGGAGGCAGAGGCAGGCAGATCTCTGTGAGTTTGGAGGCCATCCTGGTCTACAGAGTGAGTTCCAGGACAGCCAGGGCTGTTATAGAGAGAAACCCTGTCTCAAACAAACAAACAAACAAACACCAACAACAACAACAAAAAGACACTGACCCAGAATAAGTGCAGGATGTGACACACATGTAAATTTCATTTTAAAGATTCCAAGAAGGATATTATTAGTCTGTCCAAATCAACATATAAGAAGAGGTAGCCAAGCAGTGGTGGCGCATGCTGTTAAACTTTCTTTTATCTAAATAAAAAAAGACCGACCAGGTGTGATGGCACATGCCTTTAATCCCAGTACTTGGTAGGCAGAGGCAGGTGGATCTCTGGTCAGCCTGGTCTACAGAGTGAGTTTCAGGATAGCCAGGGCTATGTAGAGAAACCCTGTCTCAAAATAAAAAAACTAATAAATATAATAATATTTAAAAATGTAATCAGAGATGAAAATGTGTATCACACATACAAAGTAGCAAAAATATAAATAGAAGATTTCTTACCCCAAAAAAAACTGATATAAAAAAAGAATATTAATGAATTAACATTTTAAGGTACTAGACACCAACTAAAATAAACATAAAACTATATTCCTTATAAAAAAAATACCTTTAAAAATAAGATCAAGTAAAGGCTACTTTTAGATCTACATAATCTGAGTTTATCATCAATATACCTTCACTATAAAAAATGTTATAGGTTAGATCCTTTGAGCCAAGGAATATTTGTCCCAGGAAATATGTAGGTAGACATAGGAATGCAAACAACAGAATCATTAACTGCTTGAGTAAATACACATATATTTGTTTTGTTTTAGCTGAAAGAGGTTTGGTTTTATTTTTATATTTATTTGTTTGTTTGTTTGTTTGTTTGTTTGTTTATTATTTTTCCAGACAGGGTTTCTCTGTGTAACCCTGGCTGTCCCAGAACTCCCTCTGTAGACCAGGCTGGCCTTGAACTCAGAGATTCTTCTGCCTCTGCCTCCCAAGTCCTGAAAGGTTTATTTTTTAATAAAGTTTACACCTTTATTTTACAGATGAAATCCCCACACACACATTTTTTTAACTGATTCTATACATATGTTTGTTGTTGTTGTTGTTGCTGTTGTTTTAAGACAGGGTTTCTTTATGAAGTCCTGGCTGTGCTGGAACTTGCTATGTGGACCAAACTGGCCTAGAACTCACAGAGATCCAATTCCTCTGCATCCTAAGTGCACGGATTAAAGTTGTGTACCACCACACCCATCTTATACATTAGTTCTTAACCCTTACTGTAAGAAGTGTACACACACACACACACACACACACACACACACACACACAGCATCTTGCAGCACTTTTCAAATGTAGCTATAATACATTTTTTAAAGTACATATTTGGGGCCTGGCATGGTGATACAGACTTTAATTCCAACTCTTGGGGTGGAGTGGGGTAAGTGGATCTCTGAGTTAGAGGCCAGCCTACTCTACATACTGAGTTCCTGGACAGCTAGGTTTACATGGAAATACCCTGTCTCAAAGGGGAAAAAAAGACATATCTGGGGCTGAAGATCTGGCTTAATGGTCCAGAGTGCTTACTATTCTTCTAAGAGGACCTGAGTTTATTTTTTAAAACTAAAAACACTACAATATTAAATCTGCTACTTAAATACAATTAAAAACAATATAATGTAGTGCTTATAACACATATGAAAATATGCTGGATGCAGTGCTGCATGCCTGTAATCTCAGGACTAGGGAGCCTGAAGCAAGCATACTGGGAATTTGAGATCAGCCTGGATTACAGAGCAAGACATTATGTCAAAGGAACAAAAAAAGAGGAAAATGTATGATTAAGCTGAATAAGTTCCCACAGGGTAACAATGGAGATACACTACTGTAACATTCTTATACTATGTGTGAAGTATTATTACCAGGAAAAAAACCTTACAATTACAATTTAATAAGGTACACTACAATCTTGAAAGAATCCACTAAGACCACATAACAGAGCTCATAGCCAGAAAAGGATGTGAAGGATAAATAATAAGAAAAGATTAATTTTTCAAAAAAGCCAGAAAAGGAAGACATTGAAAATGACAATAAATGTAAAAGAAATTAGGGGGTTATATTATTCAGGGTTTCTATTGCTGTGAAGAGACATCATGACCACAGCAACTCTAATAAAGGAAAACACTTCATTGGGACTGGCTTACAGTTTCAGAGGTTCAGTCCATTATTCTCATGGCGGGAAACATGGCAGCGTGCAGACATGGCAGACATGGTGCTAGGGAAGGAGCTGAGAGTTCTGCATCTCCAAGGAAGTGAACTGGCGTGAGCTTTGGAGACCTCAAACCCACCCCCTAGTGACACACCTCCTGCAAAAAGCCCACATCTCCTAATAGTGCCACTTCCTATGGGCCTATAGGGGCCATTTCTGTCAAAGCACCACAGGGGTATACTATATACTCATACCCACTGCACATACCAAACACGCATATGAACATAAAAAGAAATCAATCCTATCAGTAACCAAAATGTAGAGAAAAGGAAAGTTTGCTACCAGTAGTGTTATTCTGAGAATTCACTGGGAGTAACATGGGTACATAAGTGTTCATGGGAGATTCTACTTCTGTGATTCTCTAGGCCCTTGAAAATCAGGATTAGTGGTTTGGAAAATAGAAATTTTGAAGTAGTCTGCAAGAGGTTATGTAAAACCCTCTGTACTCCTGAATTCAAATGGGAATTATCAGGCCAGGCACTATGATACACCTCTGTAATCCTAGCACTCAGCAGCCTGAAGCAGGAAGATAATTGTGGGTTCAAAGCCAACCTGGTCTACATATTGAGTTCCAGACCAGCCAGGGCTACACAGTAAAAGCCTCCCTCAAAATAACCTGTCCCTTCCAAAGGATTAGTACGAACTTTGATATGTGCACATTTCCTAGCTCTATCCATTGAATGAGTATAGATATAATGTCAGTCCGTAGCAATTGGCCATTTTTGTACTTAGATTGATCTTGAGCTATCATGTCTAAGAGAAACAAAGACTGTTGGAGTGAAACAGTTCATTCCAGTCTATTGTAAAAAAAAAAGTGTAAGACAGGTGATGAATCTGAAATACAATTTCACATATTAAAACACAAAAGCTAGTAACAGCTTACCTAATGGCCCAGGATTCGCCTAAGCAAAGCAAAGAGCTCTGCTGTAAAAAGTATAATAATCACAATTGATTGAAGTTTTTATTGAAGTTCTTCAAATATCTTAAAATCATAGACAAGGATTTTTTGTTTTGTTTGTTTTGTTTTGTTTTATTTTGAGACAGGGTCTCACTATGGGTGGGTGGCGCCCGGAACAGGGACTTGAAGGACAGGTAATTTCTATTCCCCTTTTTCTCTTTTCTTCATAAGTAGGGATCGGCTCCTGTCAGGGTTCTGCAGACCCGCCGGTAAAGGCTCACCGGTTAAGCACAGGTAATCCAGAAGGTAAGCATGGGGCAGCACCTCTCTAAGGAGGACAAATTATTTACATCTGTGATAAGACATATGTTGGCAGAAAAGGGCTTGAAGGTAACACCAGAGGCCTTGGAAGAATTCCTTAAACTCGTGAAGGAATTATGTCCCTGGCTCACAGAGGATGGCAGCCTGACACTGACGGAATGGAGGAAGATAGGGAAGGCTGTGCACAGATATGCAAAAGAAAAGGGAGAAGAAAAATTGCCTGCATGTGCTTACCCCCTCTGGTTACAAATCAGAGAGATCTTATCAAGAACTTCTGACTTAGAAGGACTGGAGGAAGAAATAGCTTCCCTCAAGGGCGATAAGCTGCCTAAGCAGTATGGCACCACTAATAGCAAGAGAACTGTCATTGGGGCTGGAATAGAGGATGATGAGGATGGAGATGATTGGGACTTAGCCGAGGAAATGGCTAAGCAAGATCTGGAGGATGACTTTAGGGATCATCAGCGATACCCTCCTATGACTGCTTTCCCTGTTAAAACAGGGCCTAGGCCTGTGCCTGCACCTAGGAAAAGACCACCCATGCCTCCTTTTGGTTTTCGGGGAGCGATGGATGAGGCACGCAGGATGGGGGATACTACCTTCGCCCTGCCGGTTGCAGAGACTTTTGATGGAGAAGAACCGCAGTGGGAACCGCTACCATTGAAAACGTTAAAAGAATTACAGGCCGCAGTTAAGTCCGTGGGCCCTTCAGCTCCATACACCATACAAGTAGTAGATATGGTTGCTAGCTTGTGGTTAACACCTTATGATTGGCATCAAAGTGCTAGGGCTGTATTGTCTCCTGGGGATTATATTCTCTGGAGGACTGATTACGAGGACAGATCAAAAGAAACAATAATAACTATGACTAAGAAGAAAGGCACAAAACCAACCATGGATATGTTACTAGGGACAGGTAAATATGCAACGCCTCAGTCTCAGTCTGCTTTGCCTCATGATGTCTTGGAGGCTATTACTAGCAATGCAGTCGCTGCTTGGCATCGCATTCTGCCTCCCGGGACAAAGAGTACGGCGTTATCAGGGATTATACAAGGGAATGAAGAAACATATCAAGCCTTTATCTCTAGACTTGAGGAAGCAATACATAGAATGCTTCCCCCTTCAGAGGGGACGGACATGCTTCTGAAACAATTAGCCTGGGAAAATGCCAATACCCTTTGTAAAGACTTAATTAGGCCCGTCAGGAAGACAGGCTCATTACAGGATTATATAAAAGCATGCATGGATGCCTCACCAGCCGTAGTGCAAGGAATGGCCTACACTGCAGCAATGAAAGGACAACGATTTAGCGCCTATGTTAAGAAAATAAGTAGTGGAGGGGCTGATAGCTCCCCGACCTGTTATAAGTGTGGAAAATCAGGGCATATGCAAAAGGAATGCCCGAATGCTGAGAATAGAGGAGGAAGAGCTCCTCCTGGCATTTGCCCACGATGCAAAAAAAAAAAAAAAAGGGGGAAGCATTGGAGAAATGAATGCAAGTCAAAGTTCACTAAGAAGGGAGTTCCCCTTAAGCCCGACAGTCAGACAAAAAACTAGCTTCAGGGCTCCCCCTTAGCCCCGAGAAAGAAAAGGGGAATGTCCAAAAGGAAGTACAGTTAACACCAGAGCTAAACCCTGCTGCGCCAGAATTCACTGTCCATAACCTGCCTAGAGCTACTCCAGAGAGTGCTGGATTAGATATATCATGTCCTCAGGACTTGCTCCTGTCCCTGTGGGATGGGGTAACAGTCATAGATAGAAAAATTACAGGAACCCTGCCACCACAAACGGTAGGATTAATTTTGGGGAGAAGCTCTAATACTGCTACCAGCTTTGAAGTACTCCCTGGAGTGCTAGATGCAGATACCTTAGGTACAATAAAGGTGATGATCAGGCCTTTAAAAGAAACCATTCAATTACACAAGGGACAGAGAATCGCACAGGTTGTTCTACTCCCCTACATAAAAATGCCTAACCCTATTATGAAAAGCCATAGGGGATCAGGACAGTTTGGCTCTTCAGACTCCGTAGAAGGAGTCAATTGGGTACAAGATTTAGGACAACGACCCTTTAAGACAATCACCCTGGATGACAGGAGCTTCCAAGGACTCTTGGACACAGGTGCTGACAGGACCTGCATAGCAGGAAAGGATTGGTCTTCTTCTTGGCCAACACACAGAACAGAATCCTCCCTTATGGGATTAGGGATGGCTTCTGGAGTAATGCAGAGTTCAAAGCTTTTAAAATGGCAAACAGACAGTAAAGAAGGGTTTATACAACCTTATGTGCTACCCTCTCTACCATTTACCCTATGGGGAAGAGACTTAATGGAGTCACTTGATGTGCATTTAGTAACAGGAAGTTCTGAGCTGGAGCAGCATTTTACATAGGGGCCACTGCAAAGGATCTCTATGCAGACTCTATACAGTGGAAGTCTGATCAGCCTGTATGGGTTAGTCAGTGGCCCCTGACACAAGAAAAAATACAGGCATTAGAACAGCTGGTATCAGAACAATTGGAAAAAGGGCATATAGAAGAATCTAATAGCCCATGGAATACTCCTGTTTTTGTCATAAAAAAAGAAGTCAGGAAAATGGAGATTATTACAGGATTTGAGAGCTGTTAACGTCACTATGGAAGATATGGGAGCCCTGCAACCTGGTCTGCCATCTCCTGTGGCAGTACCGAAGGACTGCCATATCATAGTCATTGACTTACAAGATTGTTTCTTTACAATTAAGTTACAGCCACAAGATTGTCAGAGATTTGCTTTTAGTATACCATCAGTTAATTTTAAGAGACCCTATAGACGCTTTCACTGGAAAGTCTTACCCCAAGGAATAAAGAACAGTCCTTCATTGTGCCAAAAATTCGTGGATATGGCTCTCCTGCCTATCAGGAAGTCTTACCCTGAAGCATATATTATCCATTATATGGATGATATACTGCTAGCCCATGAAAGAAAACAGAAAGTGGAAGAAATGCTCGAGGTAACCATTTGCAGTCTCACCACTTATGGGCTTATCGTAGGCCCAGAAAAAATTCAAAAGGACAGACCTCTGGGTTATTTGGGCCAGTGGATACATGATAATTATATTACTACTCAAAAGGCATTTATCAGAGTAGATAAATTAAAGACCCTCAATGATTTTCAAAAATTGTTGGGAAATATAAATTGGGTAAGAAAATATTTAGATGTCACAACAGGTCAATTAAGCCCCCTGTATCAAATATTACATGGAGAAGCTCACCCAAGGTCAATAAGACACTTAACTCCTGAAGCCTTGCAGGCTTTAAAACATATAGAGCAGGCTTTAGAAAGAGCTAAAATACATCAAGTAGACTATTTGATTCCATGATATTTAATTGTTTTTGCCACAGATTATACTCCAACAGCTTGCCTATGGCAGGAAGGTGTATTGGAGTGGCTACACCTACCACACACACATAAGAAGGTACTTATATCTTATCCCTCTCTTTGTGCACAACTTATATATAAGGGCAGAATTAGGTCTAGAGAATTGTTTGGCAAGGAACCAGCCTTTGTAATTATACCTTATAATAAAGAACAATTAGAGCTCTTATTACAAGAATCAGAAGATTGGTGTCTCTCCTTAATGGGATACCTAGGACAAATCACCTTTCATTACCCCAAAGACCCTCTTATTGAATTCATAAAAGAAGTTCCTCTTATATTTCCAAAGATATGTGTTTCTCAACCCCTAGCAGAGGGTATTGTGGTCTTTACAGATGGGTCAGCAAATGGGAGGTCTGCGGTATACTCGGAAGGGGAAGAACCTTTGATAAAAATTGTACCTCAGATAACAGCTCAACAAGCAGAAATACGTGCAGTTCTGCTTGCACTTAGACATTTTCCCCAGACCCTTAACCTTTATACAGACTCAAAGTATGTGGTTAATTTATTTCCTGCCATAGAAACAGCGAGTTTAACAGGTTCTTCTACTATTAAGCCTCTGCTTAAGGAACTGCAAGCTCTGTTATGGCAAAGAACAAAGAAACTTTTCATAGGACATATTCGGGGTCATACAGGGTTACCAGGACCCCTGAGCCATGGTAATCACATGGCTGACTTATTAACTAGAATTAATCTCCTTACAGTACAGGAGGTACAAGAAAGTCATGCTCTGCATCATCAGAATGCTAATGCATTAAAACAAGCTTTTCAGATAACTAGAGAACAAGCTAGACATATAGTTAAGGAGTGCGCTCATTGCCCTCCGCAAAATCAGAGTTTAAAGATGGGAGTTAATCCTAGGGGATTGAAGCCTCTTGCATTATGGCAGATGGACGTAACCCATATTCCTTCCTTTGGGAAGATGAAGTATGTTCATGTAACAGTGGATACATTCTCTCATTTTATCCACCCGTCTGCCAGATCAGGAGAAGCAGTAAAGGATGTGATTCAGCATCTGGTACAATGTTTCATGATCATGGGGAAACCCATGCATATCAAAACTGATAATGGACCTACCTACACCTCAAAATCTTTTGAGGTATTTTTAGCACAATGGGGGATTAGTCACACAACAGGAATTCCCTATAACCCACAAGTACAGGCCATCATAGAAAGAACTCATCAGACATTAAAATTACAAGTAGAAAGATTACAGAATGCTAACTCATATATGTCCCCCCATCATGTTTTAAGTCATTCTCTATTTGTATTAAACCATTTGAACATGGACTCAAATAATAATTCCTCTGCTCTTAAGCATTGGGCAGTAAAAAAAGACGGCATCATCATTGCCGCGAGTACTATGGAGAGACTTGCTTTCGGGATCCTGGAAAGGACCCGACCCTCTGATAACCTCGGGAAGAGGGTATGCTTGTATCTTTCCACAGGATGCAGAATCGCCCATATGGATTCCAGACAGACTCATCAGGCCGGCGCCGCAGAAAACTGCAAAAGCGAAAGGAGAAGTTAGCAACGGCCCGGCTAACTCAGGAAATGAAGAAGCTGACCCTGAAGCCGTAGAAGCTTCAGACATGGACCCAGCTGAAACATCTGGCGACGGAAGCAAAAGCACTTGCCTCGCAACAATGTTCTAACCCTCCTTTAGAAATGCTATTTGTAGCCATGTTGTCCTTGATTGCTGTTGGGCCTACTAAGGCCTCTATCAGTCCTTCTACCTATTGGGTTTATGTTCCTCGTCCTCCCCTTTTACATGTAGTGGGGTGGTTGGATGATGAGACTTATAAGGTATTGAGCAATCAGATGGAGATCATTGGGGGTTTCCAAGATTCAGATGAAAGGGAAAGTGCTTCCTCATTTATAAACTTTGCAGGAAGTTCAGATTCATTACCAATTTGCTTCGCCCTGCAAGGAGTAACTCCTCCCGGGTGTCTCTCCACCAGCTACAGAACCTTTTTAACTGATGCCCCCAGCTCTACCGGTAAGAAAGGAGATCCTAGACGGATCTGGGAGACTCAACTGCTTACTCTGGGACTTCCCACTATGAATGAAACTTTTCAGTCTGTCAATTTTATGCCTCTTGATTCCTGTATTACTAAGTATCGGGATAAGAATCAATTTTGGGATGATGGTATTACCGCCTTTCCTACTTGGTTGCATTGTGGGTTTCCTCACGCAGCCTCCTCCTACAATCTTTTACTGTCTAAATTACTTATTTGGGATTTTTCCGCCTCTTCTGGAGAAAAGAAGTATGAAGATTATATCTCAAAGAATAAAGATAAGTTCCATAATTATACATTTGTGGGTCATGGAGAGAAAATCACTAGGTGTTTTTCACCTGGGTATGTTGAGCCAGTGTGGGTCGCTAGAACCCCCTCCAGAAACATGAGAAAACATCCAGACTTGTTTCAGCTTGTTGCTGCTTCAGGCCCAGTGTCTCAGAAAAGACCCAAAGAAACTACCCCATCTCCCATTGCGGTTAGAGCGTGTATTTCCTATCCTTTTGCTCTGCTACTAGGCTCTGCCGCACATGTAAATATCTCTGCTCTTGGGTCTAACTCATATCATGTAATTTGCTTTGGATGCATTATCACTAATTATATTTCACCAAGGAAAAGACAAGAAATACAGATTATGATGATTGTGAAAAGACCACCTTTTATAATGATGCCCGTGCAATTACATAACATGACTTGGTATGATAATTCAGCTTTACAGGTACTTAGACAGCTTCATAAATTAATAAGGCCAAAAAGATTTGTTACAGCCTTAATATTAGGGATAACAGCATTAATATCTATTATTACTACTTTTGCCATTGCCACCACCGCCCTGGTTCAAGAGATTCATACAGCTCAATTTGTAAATGATTTGAATAAGAATATTTCCTTTGCATTATCTGAACAAGCAATTATTGACAAGAAATTAGAGGCAAAGATTAATATATTAGAGGAAGTAGTGTTAGCCTTAGGACAAGATGTGGCCAATATTAAGAAACTTATGGAAACTAGATGTCATCAAGAATACAAAGCTATTTGTGTGACTCCACTTCCCTACAATTCCTCTGAGAATTGGGATAAAGTTAAGCATCATTTGTTAGGGGTATGGAAGGATTCTTCCATTGCTCATGATTTAGAGGCTATTCAAAAGGACATATCGGCCATGAGCCAAGCTCATATACAAGCTGGCTCATTGACTGTCTTAGCACAAGGATTGCAAGAAGACCTTAAGGCCATGAATCCCTTAGATTGGATTCAATATTTTATTCTCATAGGCATTCTTGCCTTAATTGTAGTTTGTGTTATCATGATTTTCCCTTGTCTTTTCAGGACAATAACCAGATCTCTGGGCAGTGTACGTGAGGACCTGTACGCCTTCCGCCTTAAAAACAAAAAAGGGGGAACTGCCACGCCCACGACGGTGTCGCCCGTGTGACATATGCCTTGGATGAGGTGGTTACGTGGGAAAGGGGGGCTCGCGGCCCTCAGGTCTATGCCCCTGGCGACCCCTTATCAATCTGCCCGAATCATGGTGCCAGGCTACTCGGAACCACGCAAAATCTGCTTGCAGAGGCTGGCTGGCACTCTGCCTTTTTTCTCTTTGCAGCTGTGACTATTGCTGTTTCCTTGTGTATTGATTTCAGGAAGTTAACTCTCAATGTTCCTGATGTGCCCCATAAAGAGAATAATGATTCCTCAAAAGTGGCCTCAATACCCCCACCTATAATTCAAGCTTTTAGGCAAACAGTTAAAGAGGGTCCTAGAAGTTTGGGGGAATTTATGAATGATTTAGAGCAAAAAGAACTTATGACTCAGAGGGACAAAGATTCTAGCGAAGAGAGAATGAAAGTAAAAGTCCAGGAACTCATAAGCAATCCACACGCGCAGCCAACAGCAGCTGCAAGGAAGCAATTACAGGAATTAGCCATTCCTACAAGAATTATCCAGGGACAAATAGAGTTTCTCATCAAGGGTCGGTGGTGGCAACCCCCTAACTTTAATCCTAGATATAATAATTATTTGGAGCCATTGCCCTTTACGGAAGCTTATGATAAACATGGGAACCAATGGGTGAATCATAATAGTATGAAAACAGAATGGCATAAGTTACAGTTCATGGAAAGATTAGCTAGGTCCCAACCCCCCTGGTGCCTTCTCACCTGCAGGCAAAGGTTAAATATTTTCACACAAATGAAACCATGGTTAGAACAATGGTGGGAAGGGTTTAATTTTGGTACAAAACAAAGGTCTAATAATTATGTAGAAGGAAAACTTCAGCTAGGGCCGTAATGTTCTCTATCTGGATGAGGAACCACAAAAGAGAAAATAAAGCCTGTACTCATGAGATCTGTTAATCATTCTGAGAAAATTGTGTGACCACATTGTTAATTCTATGTCTATCACCCCACTGGCCGATTGCCATGTTTCCTCAAATGAATGCATAAAAAACACTGCTTGATCTAAGTAAAATTACAGCAGCTTCACAGCATACTCTCATGTCTGTGTCTGTCTGTCATTCGCCGAATCTCACTTATCCTGAGTACCTTCAACCTGTTCTCCCTCGGTCTGGTGTTCCAGCTGAGATCCAGTCCGCGGCAACTATGTAGTCTTGGCTGACCTGGAACTCATTTTGAAGACCAGGTTGACCTTGAACTCACAGAGATCCTCCTGCCTCTACCCTCTGAATGCTGGATTTAAAGGTATGCACCACCACACTGAGCATAAGGATTTTTTTAAGTTAATTAACTAGTTTTGAGACGTACAAGGAAACAAATAACTACCTTAAAAACTAGTAAAAACCAAATATTAATCTCCATTGATTATATGAATTATAAAATTTATAAATTATACCATTGATTCCTGAATAGAAAAGGAATATTGATATAAAAATATTCCAGCATATTCCAAATA
The DNA here is from genome assembly GCF_949786415.1 of Peromyscus eremicus. Taxonomy (NCBI): domain Eukaryota; kingdom Metazoa; phylum Chordata; class Mammalia; order Rodentia; family Cricetidae; genus Peromyscus; species Peromyscus eremicus. Next base: position 93,861,638 of record NC_081422.1, on the reverse strand, counting down.
ACAAATGAAAAACAAATGGTTGAATTAGGATATTGCTATTTTGCAACTCTCAACAAATCAATGAATCTGAGCACTGGGGTATCAGCAGCAGTTATCAATCATACACACTCAAAACAGAAACCAGATCATTTGTGCCTCCTGGTGGAGGAACATGGTACTACGACTGGTTTTGGTTTTGGTTTTTTTGTTTTTTTTTTTTTTTTCTTCAAGACTGGGTTTCTGTCCTGGAACCCACTCTGTAGACCAGGCTGTTCTCAAACTCCCAGACATCCACCTGCCTCTGCTGGAATTAAAGGCACGCCCCACTACACCTAGAAACTATTGGTCTTTTCAAAGGGAATCTACCTTCATCTAAGGAAGCCTTGGCTCCCAAGGGCAATTTGTAGGAAACAGAGAGGATAAAGTCCTAGAGTCTTTATCTAAAAAAATGCTTTTTATACAAACAAAAACAAATCAACAGTAACAAGAAGAGGATCCTGAAGATTGAAAAATATTTTAAAGACATGGCAATATTTCAGTGAATGAGTCTATAGTATCTGGGATTGCACAAGAGTGAGAAACTACAAAGAAACTCAAAGGACATGGTTGTTGTTCAGGATGGGGTGGAAGGTCCTTTGGGAGGAAAGGTGTTGAGATGTGGTGAGGCCGCTGAATGCATGGTAGACATCCAGACATTCAGGGTGGCCTGAGTCAGTGGCATTATTTGATTGTGCATTATTATTTCATTATACAACTTTCCTTTATAAAACAGCCCAAAGTCCCAGTAATTACAGATTCCTTACAAGTGAGAGATAATGCACACACAAAAGGAAATCTATCAAAATATAACAATTTATTTTTTACTCTTTTTTTTTTTTTTTTTTTTGAGACAGGGTTTCTCTGTGTAGCTTTGCACCTTTCCTGGAACTCACTCTGTAGCCCAGGCTGGCCTTGAACTTTTTTAAACAAGCAAACTGTTTTTTAGATTTTTTTTTTAAATGTGCATTGGTGTTTTGTC